>NC_079195.1:186904318-187204318 GCF_029499605.1 Hyla sarda
TACGCACGGTCCCGGTGTTTAAAATGGTGCATCACATCGAATCGGTCCCGGCTGCTAACCATAACCGGGTCCCTGGGATAATGCATGCAGCACCGATCGCTGTGCCACGCGCTATTAACCCTTCAGACGCGGCGATCAAAGTTGATTGCCGCATCTGAAAACGAAAGTAAACGCTTCCCAGCAGCTCAGTCGGGCTGATCGGGACATAGCGATAAAATCACGATGTCCCGATCAGCTAGGACGCGAGCGTAGACCCCCTTACCTTGCTCCGTCACGTCCGATCGGCATTTGATTGCTCCAAGCCTGAGCTACAGGCTTGAGCAATCGAGACCCTATCTCGCTGATCCATGCAAAGCTATGGCTTTGCAGGGATCAGGGTAAGAGATCAGTGTGTGCAGTGTTATAGCTCCCTATGCGGAAATGTCCCCATGCGGAAATGTCCGAACTATAAAAATATATCATTAATTAAACCACACGGTCAATGGCGTACGCGCAAAAACATTCCAAAGTCCAACATAGCGTATTTTGGGTCACTTTTTATATCATGAAAAAATTTATATAAAGCGATCAAAAAGTCTGATCAATACAAAAATGGTACCGATAAAAACTTCATACTGGCCCATACATGGAAAATGTAAAAAGTTCTAGGGGTTAGAAGATGAGAATTTTTAACATACACATTTCGTGCATGTAGTTATGATTTTTTTCCGAAGTACAACAAAATCGAACCTATATAAGTAGGGTATCATTTTAACCGTATGGACCTACAGAATAGAGATAAGGTGTTATTGTTACCAAAAAATGCACTGCGTAGAAACGGAAGCCCCCAAAATCTACAAAATTAAATTTTTTCTTCAATTTTGTCGCACAATGAATTTTTTTCCCATTTTGCCGTGGATTGTTTGGTAAATGATGAATGTCACTGCAAAGTAGAATTGGTGGCGCATAAAATAAGCCATCATAATGTATTTTATGTGCAAAATTTAAAGCGTTATGATTTTTTGAAGGTGATGAGGAAAAAATGAGAATGCAAAAACGGAAAAAACCTGCACCCTTAAAGGGGTACTCCGCCCCTAGACATCTTATCCCCTATCCAAAGGATAGGGGATAAGATGTCAGATCGTCGCGGGCCCACTGCTGGGGACCCCCGGGATCACCGCTGCGGCACCCGGCTGTCATTACTGCACAGAGCGAGTTCGCTCTGTGCGTAATGACGGGCGATACAGGGGACGGAGCAGTGTGACATCATGGCTCTGCCCCTCAAGACATCACGGCCCGCCCCTTAATACAAGTCTATGGCAGGGGCGTGACAACCGCCACGCCCCCTTCCATAGACTCGTATTGAGGGGGGCGGGCCGTGACGTCACGAGGGGCGGGGCCGTGACGTAAAGATACTCCGGCCCCTGTACTGCCCATCATCACGTACAGAGCAAACTCGCTCTGTGCAGTAATGACATCGGTGTGCCGCAGCGGTGATCCCGGGGGTCCCCAGCAGCGAGACCACGGCGATCTGACATCTTATCCCCTATCCTTTGGATAGGGGATAAGATGTCTAGGGGCGGAGTACCCCTTTAAGGGGTTAAAACAGGTATTTTTCAAGCAAAAATTGCTGGAAAAAAAGCAGTCAAAAATTTCAGCAATGTTTGCGGTAATATATATATATATATATATATATATATATACAGTGCACTGTAGAAGCCGACAGGACTGTACGGCTCCACGCAACCAAGTGGGTATGCACATGGAGACTATCGCTAGACGCCTAACTGGATTGACCATATTCAAGGCGCTCCAGGGTCTGCTATCTGTCTATTTATGACTCTGGATATCAATTTTAAGTAATATCAAGAGGCGGTACTGTATCACTGCCTGCTTGTGATGAGTGTTTTGTTCCCTGCTATATGTAGACGTGGCTTATGACTGTACCACTTATAAGCAGGGCTCATCTGATATATTAAATAGCACCCTTCCTGTCCCTGAGGAGGTCATGGATGGTGACCGAAACGCGTCGGTCATTAAGGGAAATAACTGATGATGCTAAAATTACAATACTAAACACTCGTGGTCATTTAACAGTGTGTAATTATTGCGTCCTTATGGTGGGGAGATATTATCAGATCTACCCCACACTGTACATTCACATATATTTATATATTTTTTTAAGATTACTTGATTAAAAGTTAAGTCTTAGTCACTCCTCTCCCCCCCCCCTCTTTGAGTATGGAGATACCCCATAAGTGGACCTGAAGTGCACTACGGGCGAACTACTATGCTCAGAAGAGGAGGAGCACCATTGAGCTTTTGGAAAGAGAATTCGTTTGGAATGGTAGTCAGGGGCCATTGTTACGCCGAGCGCTCCGGGTCCCCGCTCCTCCCCGGAGCGCTCGCTTCACTCTCCCCGCGGCAGCGCTCCGGTCACGTCCTCTGACCCGGGGCGCTGCGATTCCGCTGCCAGCCGGGATGCGATTCGCGATACGGGTAGCGCCCGCTCGCGATGCGCACCCCGGCTCCCCTACCTGACTCGCTCTCCGTCTGTTCTGTCCCGGCGCGCGCGGCCCCGCTCCCTAGGGCGCGCGCGCGCCGGGTCTCTGCGATTTAAAGGGCCACTGCGCCGCTGATTGGCGCAGTGGTTCCAATTAGTGTTTACACCTGTGCACTTCCCTATATCACCTCACTTCCCCTTCACTCCCTCGCCGGATCTTGTTGCCTTAGTGCCAGTGAAAGCGTTCCTTGTGTGTTCCCTGCCTGTGTTTCCAGACCTTCTGCCGTTGCCCCTGACTACGATCCTTGCTGCCTGCCCCGACCTTCTGCTACGTCCGACCTTGCTTTTGCCTACTCCCTTGTACCGCGCCTATCTTCAGCAGCCAGAGAGGTGAGCCGTTGCTAGTGGATACGACCTGGTCACTACCGCCGCAGCAAGATCATCCCGCTTTGCGGCGGGCTCTGGTGAAAACCAGTAGTGGCTTAGAACCGGTCCACTAGCACGGTCCACGCCAATCCCTCTCTGGCACAGAGGATCCACTACCTGCCAGCCGGCATCGTGACAGTAGATCCGGCCATGGATCCCGCTGAAGTTCCTCTGCCAGTTGTCGCTGACCTCACCACGGTGGTCGCCCAGCAGTCACAACAGATAGCGCAACAAGGCCAACAGCTGTCTCAACTGACCGTTATGCTACAACAGTTACTACCACAGCTTCAGCAATCATCTCCTCCGCCAGCTCCTGCACCTCCTCCGCAGCGAGTGGCCGCTCCTGGGATACGCTTATCCTTGCCGGATAAATTTGATGGGGACTCTAAGTTTTGCCGTGGCTTTCTTTCCCAATGTTCCCTGCATCTGGAGATGATGTCGGACCTGTTTCCCACTGAAAGCTCTAAGGTGGCTTTCGTAGTCAGCCTTCTGTCCGGAAAAGCCCTGTCATGGGCCACACCGCTCTGGGACCGCAATGACCCCGTCACTGCCTCTGTACACTCCTTCTTCTCGGAAATCCGAAGTGTCTTTGAGGAACCTGCCCGAGCCTCTTCTGCTGAGACTGCCCTGTTGAACCTGGTCCAGGGTAATTCTTCCGTTGGCGAGTATGCCGTACAATTCCGTACTCTTGCTTCAGAATTGTCCTGGAATAATGAGGCCCTCTGCGCGACCTTCAAAAAAGGCCTATCCAGCAACATTAAAGATGTTCTGGCCGCACGAGAAATTCCTGCTAATCTACATGAACTTATTCACCTAGCCACTCGCATTGACATGCGTTTTTCCGAAAGGCGTCAGGAACTCCGCCAAGATATGGACTCTGTTCGCACGAGGCGTTTCTCCTCCTCGGCTCCTCTCTCCTCTGGTCCCCTGCAATCTGTTCCTGTGCCTCCCGCCGTGGAGGCTATGCAGGTCGACCGGTCTCGCCTGACACCTCAAGAGAGGACACGACGCCGTATGGAGAACCTCTGCCTGTACTGTGCTAGTACCGAACACTTCCTGAGAGATTGTCCTATCCGTCCTCCCCGCCTGGAAAGACGTACGCTGACTCCGCACAAAGGTGAGACAGTCCTTGATGTCTACTCTGCTTCTCCACGTCTTACTGTGCCTGTGCGGATGTCTGCCTCTGCCTTCTCCTTCTCTACAGTGGCCTTCTTGGACTCTGGATCTGCAGGAAATTTTATTTTGGCCTCTCTCGTCAAAAGGTTCAACATCCCGGTGACCAGTCTCGCCAGACCCCTCTACATCAATTGTGTAAATAATGAAAGATTGGACTGTACCATACGTTTCCGCACGGAGCCCCTTCTTATGAGCATCGGATCTCATCATGAGAGGATTGAACTTTTGGTCCTCCCCAATTGCACCTCGGAAATTCTCCTTGGACTTCCCTGGCTTCAACTTCATTCCCCTACCCTGGATTGGTCCACTGGGGAGATCAAGAGTTGGGGGTCCTCTTGTTCCAAGAACTGTCTAAAACCGGTTCCCAGTAACCCTTGCCGTAACTCTGTGGTTCCTCCAGTAACCGGTCTCCCTAAGGCCTATATGGACTTCGCGGATGTTTTCTGCAAAAAACAAGCTGAGACTCTACCTCCTCACAGGCCTTATGATTGCCCTATCGACCTCCTCCCGGGCACTACTCCACCCCGGGGCAGAATTTATCCTCTCTCTGCCCCAGAGACTCTTGCCATGTCCGAATACGTCCAGGAGAATCTAAAAAAGGGCTTTATCCGTAAATCCTCCTCTCCTGCCGGAGCCGGATTTTTCTTTGTGTCCAAAAAGGATGGCTCCCTACGTCCTTGCATTGACTACCGCGGTCTTAATAAAATCACGGTTAAGAACCGCTACCCCTTACCCCTCATCTCTGAACTCTTTGATCGCCTCCAAGGTGCCCACATCTTCACTAAATTGGACTTAAGAGGCGCCTATAACCTCATCCGCATCAGAGAGGGGGACGAGTGGAAAACGGCATTTAACACCAGAGATGGACACTTTGAGTATCTGGTCATGCCCTTTGGACTGTGCAACGCCCCTGCCGTCTTCCAAGACTTTGTCAATGAAATTTTTCGTGATCTGTTATACTCCTGTGTTGTTGTATATCTGGACGATATCCTAATTTTTTCTGCCAATCTAGAAGAACACCGCCAGCATGTCCGTATGGTTCTTCAGAGACTTCGTGACAACCAACTCTATGCCAAAATTGAGAAATGTCTGTTTGAATGCCAATCTCTTCCTTTTCTAGGATATTTGGTCTCTGGCCAGGGACTACAGATGGATCCAGACAAACTCTCTGCCGTCTTAGATTGGCCACGCCCCTCCGGACTCCGTGCTATCCAACGCTTTTTGGGGTTCGCCAATTATTACAGGCAATTTATTCCACATTTTTCTACCATTGTGGCTCCTATCGTGGCTTTAACCAAAAAAAATGCTGATCCCAAGTCCTGGCCTCCTCAAGCAGAAGACGCCTTTAAACGACTCAAGTCTGCCTTTTCTTCGGCTCCCGTCCTCTCCAGACCTGACCCTTCCAAACCCTTCCTATTGGAGGTTGATGCCTCCTCAGTGGGAGCTGGAGCTGTTCTTCTACAAAAAAATTCTTCCGGGCATGCTGTCACTTGTGGTTTTTTCTCTAGGACCTTCTCTCCAGCGGAGAGGAACTACTCCATCGGGGATCGAGAGCTTCTAGCCATTAAATTAGCACTTGAGGAATGGAGACATCTGCTGGAGGGATCAAGTTCTCCTGTTATTATCTACACCGACCACAAGAACCTCTCCTACCTCCAGTCTGCCCAACGGCTGAATCCTCGCCAGGCCCGGTGGTCTCTGTTCTTTGCCCGATTTAATTTTGAGATTCACTTTCGTCCTGCCGATAAGAACATTAGGGCCGATGCTCTCTCTCGTTCCTCGGATGCCTCAGAAGTTGAACTCTCTCCGCAACACATCATTCCACCTGACTGCCTGATCTCCACTTCTCCTGCCTCCATCAGGCAGACTCCTCCAGGAAAGACCTTTGTTTCTCCTCGCCAACGCCTCGGAATCCTCAAATGGGGTCACTCCTCCCATCTCGCAGGTCATGCGGGTATCAAGAAATCTGTGCAACTCATCTCCCGCTTCTATTGGTGGCCGACTCTGGAGACGGATGTTGTGGACTTTGTGCGTGCCTGCACTATCTGTGCCCGGGATAAGACTCCTCGCCAGAAGCCCGCTGGTTTTCTTCATCCTCTGCCTGTCCCCGAACAGCCTTGGTCTCTGATTGGTATGGATTTTATTACTGATTTACCCCCTTCCCGTGGCAACACTGTTATTTGGGTGGTCGTTGATCGATTCTCCAAAATGGCACATTTCATCCCTCTTCCTGGTCTTCCTTCTGCGCCTCAGTTGGCTAAACAATTTTTTGTACACATTTTTCGTCTTCACGGATTGCCTACGCAGATTGTCTCGGATAGAGGCGTCCAATTCGTGTCTAAATTCTGGAGGGCTCTCTGTAAACAACTCAAGATTAAATTAAATTTTTCTTCTGCATATCATCCCCAGTCCAATGGACAAGTAGAAAGGATTAACCAGATCTTGGGTGATTATTTGCGACATTTTGTTTCCTCCCGCCAGGATGACTGGGCAGATCTCCTCCCATGGGCCGAATTCTCGTATAACTTCAGGGTCTCTGAGTCTTCCTCCAAATCCCCATTTTTCGTGGTGTACGGCCGTCACCCTCTTCCCCCCCTCCCTACTCCCTTGCCCTCTGGTCTGCCCGCTGTGGATGAAATTTCTCGTGACCTTTCCATCATATGGAGAGAGACCCAAAATTCTCTCTTACAGGCTTCATCACGCATGAAGAAGTTCGCGGATAAGAAAAGAAGAGCTCCCCCCGTTTTTTCCCCTGGAGACAAGGTATGGCTCTCCGCTAAATATGTCCGCTTCCGTGTCCCTAGCTACAAGTTGGGACCACGCTATCTTGGTCCTTTCAAAATTTTGTGTCAAATTAATCCTGTCTCTTATAAACTTCTTCTTCCTCCCTCTCTTCGTATCCCTAATGCCTTTCACGTCTCTCTTCTCAAACCACTCATCCTCAACCGTTTTTCTCCCAAGTCTGTTCCTCCCACTCCTGTTTCCGGCTCCTCGGACATCTTCTCGGTCAAAGAAATTTTAGCTGCCAAAAAGGTCAGAGGGAAAAATTTTTTTTTAGTGGACTGGGAGGGTTGTGGTCCTGAAGAGAGATCCTGGGAACCTGAGGACAACATCCTAGACAAAAGTCTGCTCCTCGGGTTCTCAGGCTCTAAGAAGAGGGGGAGACCCAAGGGGGGGGGTACTGTTACGCCGAGCGCTCCGGGTCCCCGCTCCTCCCCGGAGCGCTCGCTTCACTCTCCCCGCGGCAGCGCTCCGGTCACGTCCTCTGACCCGGGGCGCTGCGATTCCGCTGCCAGCCGGGATGCGATTCGCGATACGGGTAGCGCCCGCTCGCGATGCGCACCCCGGCTCCCCTACCTGACTCGCTCTCCGTCTGTTCTGTCCCGGCGCGCGCGGCCCCGCTCCCTAGGGCGCGCGCGCGCCGGGTCTCTGCGATTTAAAGGGCCACTGCGCCGCTGATTGGCGCAGTGGTTCCAATTAGTGTTTACACCTGTGCACTTCCCTATATCACCTCACTTCCCCTTCACTCCCTCGCCGGATCTTGTTGCCTTAGTGCCAGTGAAAGCGTTCCTTGTGTGTTCCCTGCCTGTGTTTCCAGACCTTCTGCCGTTGCCCCTGACTACGATCCTTGCTGCCTGCCCCGACCTTCTGCTACGTCCGACCTTGCTTTTGCCTACTCCCTTGTACCGCGCCTATCTTCAGCAGCCAGAGAGGTGAGCCGTTGCTAGTGGATACGACCTGGTCACTACCGCCGCAGCAAGACCATCCCGCTTTGCGGCGGGCTCTGGTGAAAACCAGTAGTGGCTTAGAACCGGTCCACTAGCACGGTCCACGCCAATCCCTCTCTGGCACAGAGGATCCACTACCTGCCAGCCGGCATCGTGACAGCCATGTGCATTTACAAAGCCCCCCGTGGTGCCAGAACAGTGGACCCCCCACATGTGACCCTATTTTGGAAACTACACTCCTCACAGAATTTAATAAGTGGTGCAGTGAGCATTTACACCCCACTGGCGTTTGACAGATCTTTGGAACAGTGGGCTGTGCAAATGGAAAATTAAATTTTTCATTTTCACGGATCACTGTGGGGCGTAAATGTTCACTGTACCCCTTATTACATTACATGAGGGGTGTAGTTTCCAAAATGGGGTCACATATGGGGGGGGTCCATTGTTCTGGTACCATGGGGGCTTTGTAAATACAAGTGGCCTTCAATTCCGAATACATTTTCTCTTCAAAATCCCAATGGCGCTCCTTCTCTTCTGAGCATTGAAGTGCACCCATAGAGCACTTTACATCCACATATGGGGTATGCTCTTACTCAGAAGAAATTGGGTTACAAATCTTGGGGGGCTTTTTTTTTATTTTCCCTTGTGAAAAAGAAAAATTTAGGGTGACAGCAGCATTTTAGTGAAAAATTTTTTTTTTCATTTTCCTATCCAACTTTAATGAAAAATTTTCAGCAGCTAATAAGTACAGGAAGGATTAAGATTTTTTAATAGAAGTAATTTACAAATCTGTTTAACTTCCTGGCACCAGTTGATAAAAAAAAAAAAAAGTTTTTCACCGGAGTTCCCCTTTAACCCCTTAAGGACGCAGGACGTAAATGTACGTCCTGGTGCGGTGGTACTTAACGCACCAGGACGTACATTTACGTCCTAAACATAACCGCGGGCATCGGAGCAATGCCCGTGTCAAGCGCGGCTGATCCCGGCTGCTGTTCGCAGCCAGGGACCCGCCGGCAATGGCCAACGCCCGCGATCTCGCGGGCGTCCGCCATTAACCCCTCAGGTGCCGGGATCAATACAGCTCCCGGCATCTGTGGCAGTGTGCGATTTGAATGAATGATCGGATCGCCCGCAGCGCTGCTGCGGGGATCCGATCATTCATAACGCCGCACGGAGGTCCCCTCTCCTTCCTCCGTGCGGCTCCCGGCGTCTCCTGCTCTGGTCTGTGATCGAGCAGACCAGAGCAGAAGATGACCGAAAACACTGATCTGTTCTATGTCCTATACATAGAACAGATCAGTATTAGCAATCATGGTATTGCTATGAATAGTCCCCTATGGGGACTCTTCAAGTGTAAAAAAAAATGTTAAAAAATGTAAAAGTAAAAAAAAAGTGAAAAATCCCCTCCCCCAATAAAAAAGTAAAACGTCCGTTTTTTCCTATTTTACCCCCAAAAAGCGTAAATTTTTTTTTATAGACATATTCGGTATCGCCGCGTGCGTAAATGTCCGAACTATTAAAATAAAATGTTAATGATCCCGTACGGTTAACGGCGTGAACGAAAAAAAAAAAAGTCCAAAATTCCTACGTTTTTAATACATTTTATTAAAAAAAAAATTATAAAAAATGTATTAAAAGTTTTTTACATGCAAATTTTGTATCAAAAAAAAAGTACAGATCATGGCGCAAAAAATTAGCCCCCATACCGCCGCTTATACGGAAAAATAAAAAAGTTATAGGTCATCAAAATAAAGGGATTATAAACGTACTAATTTGGTTAAGAAGTTTGTGATTTTTTTTAAGCGCAACAATAATATAAAAGTATGTAATAATGGGTATCATTTTAATCGTATTGACCCTCAGAATAAAGGACACACATCATTTTTACCATAAATTGTACGGTGTGAAAACGAAACCTTCCAAAATTAGCAAAATTGCGTTTTTCGTTTTAATTTCCCCACAAAAATAGTGTTTTTTGGTTGCGCCATACATTTTATGATATTATGAGTGATGTCATTACAAAGTACAACTGGTCGCGCAAAAAACAAGCCCTCATACTAGTCTGTGGATGAAAATATAAAAGAGTTATGATTTTTAGAAGGCGAGGAGGAAAAAATGAAAACGTAAAAATTAAATTGTCTGAGTCCTTAAGGCCAAAATGGGCTGAGTCCTTAAGGGGTTAAGAAATTGTGCCTAGCAGGACTATGCTAAGACTGTTCCATTTCCAAGTTCAGCAACGTAACCATTAAGCTTTGTGCCTGACCATCAGGTCAAGAGACTCCTAGCCAGTAGGAGATTCGTAAGTTTTGGGCCCGGCTGATTGTGGCAGTCGTGAAACATAGTGTGGTGTCCCGGTACCGTATTTCATACTGTACCTTTGTAGAGGTCCCCATAGTCAGAGTCCCTAGGAAAGTCGGGGTCCCTCTTCTATAGTTCTCCCCTCGTCACCCCTTAGTTAGTTCATATGTATATATTCAAATGCCTACCTGTTCAGCGTAGCAGGACCTGCGGGTCATGTGATTAGGGTCAGAAATCTATGGTTTTGCTAAAGGACCTTTGGTGGTTCTCATGACGTGTTCACCCACAATGCAATGTAACAGTGAGTGACAGTTGTTATGGACCAATCCAAAACGGCCAGCCCCTGCCCATATAAGGGAGCTGCGCCATCTTGATCGCTCTCTTAGGTTGCTGATTCTGGATGAGGTAGGACCTCCGCAGCTTACAAGACAATTTACTAGGCCAAAGCCTTGCGGCCTCGGCCTCTAACATAGCGGATATACTAAGCAATTCCCCGCTACTCCCCGCAAGATCACTGGAGCTAAACGCTCCCTTAAATCCAGCGGATCTATGCTACCAAATCTCTGAGAAGCTAAATTGAGCTTATCTGATCCCAACCAACTGTCAATCGCTACTCAGATATATCTATAGAGACTCTGTTATCTGGACTGTTACTATTGCTGCATGTACAGAAATTCTTCAGTAAAAGTTCCTGCAAGTTTTCAGTTAACAGTGGTTGTGGACAATCCTTTATTCTACATTCACCTATTGCTTTTGGGAAGGGTGGCAATAGGCCTATCAAGATTACAGAATTTAACCATCACCCTGGCGTCACGAGTGACAAGGGTTAACAACGCCCTTTATTATTCTGAACAGCAACACCCTAACTACCCTACACCCCACAAGGCTTTATCCCCCAAGATTACCACAATAGACTCCTAGTGTAGGTGGACTGCAGATCCTTACATGCCAGTTTTGTGTACATATCCCTATATTCATGAGACTTTCTAGCTAAAAATTGCACTTATCAGGTGTATGCGCCTGAACCTTGTTGGAGTGTTAATAAATATGTAAGCTTGGATAATAAAAATGTATATGGTCCTTGTACACAGAAAAGATAGCTTTGTGTCTGTGTACATAAAAAGTAGGTAAAGGTTGTACACGAAAAAAATGTCCACTAGATGCACGTGTACACTAAAAAACAAAAAACTTAAATAATTCTTGTATACATGTACATACAAATGTATAAAAATACTAAAAAGGTGTTTTAGTAGTTACTAAATAGGTCACTCTCCCGGACCCTCCGAGAGTAGCATTCCAGTCGCCAATCGCTAGCACCTGTCTCAACAAAAATAACAGGGTAGGGGGGGCGTGGCTGGCCATGCAAGGAGAAGGTCACTAGCCTGCTGAGCTCCGTATCCACGGCCCATCAAACAGGGGAAATCGTTATTCCACATGCGACCCAAGAGAACTGGACACAGCCAAAGGTCGAGGGGACCGACCCTGAAGCTACCAGTCCCCATTTCTAATTTCTTCAGCCCCTTGCAGAGCCTGGAGGATTCCATGGGGCCGATGACAGTGCTCTCCAAGATGGTGCCGGCACCCGCACCTAAGGCCGCGCTTAACCACTCCCCACCAGTGACGAGGAGAAGCGCAGCCAGCTCGGCTGGAGCTGCAGCGCAGTACGGGAGGCTAAAGGCGCTGACCGACCTACCTGTCCGAAGCCCGGCGACACAGAAGAGGGGTCCGGAAGGCGAGCACACCACAGCGGGTGTTTCGACGGAGGTCCGGGAGACCCGAACTCTGGACGCGACCCCCGCTCCGGGACTTCCCCAGCACGCAGGGGCTACGGGCGCTGCGCCGCGGCTTTCCCCCTCAGACTACAACGAGGGACGGATGGAGAGCGGCACGAACCCTTCCTGGAGCGCGCCACCACAGCTGCCTGCGGGACTGCACTCTTCCGCAGGGGTTCCGACAGGCCCAACACAGATATCGCTGGCTGCCGGTTTGAGGAGAGAGCTGATGGACAATGAACCTGAGGCGCACAGCACCACTGATGGCGAGGTAGGACCGGGGGAGATTACCAGTGCTCAGCACCCATCATATGCTTCCCCTCCCTGCACCCCTGGTTCCCCTGAGGATGGAGCAATTTCACCTTCCGAGAGTGTCCCCTCCATTTTTCGCAGCCCCAGGGACTCACAGAGTTCCCAGCTATCCCTCTCTGCTGCAGGAAGAGGACCAATATTGCGGCCCGACTACATGGACCCTGGACTTTTCACCACAGTGTCAGCAACGGGGGCTACTTGGGGTGATGAAGCCCACGCTCCTTTGCCCACTCCTGCTAAGGGACTGCCTGTGAGCCTCCCACCTTTTATACACCCTGTTGTTCAACCACAGTTTCTTCAGGGCTCTGCCCTATCACATGGACATGGGGATCCTCTATCCACGTCATTACCCCCCCCCCCCAGCTCAGGCCGTCGCCTTGCTAAAGGGGCACCCAGAACTCCAAGCACTTCTAGCGCTTCTGCCGACCAAAAGTGATATGTCTGCGATGGCTCTGGACTTAAAGCATGCCTGGCGCCAGGATTTGCAACCTGTCCTGCAAGATGTGTCGGACCTACAGGGAAAGGTGAAGGCCCTTGAGGACTTTCGGGCCACGGCGCTTGATACCATGAGAGACCTACAGACCTCCCTATCTGCTCAGGCTTCTACACAGTGTGCGTTGGCAGACCACCTAGACGATGTGGAAAATAGAAGTCGGCGAAACAATATTCGTATCCGGGGCCTCCCTGAGGCCACGAGGAGCCGGGACCTATTCCACACTGTCACAGGGATATCCAATCTACTGCTGGGACGCCCACCAGACACCCACATCGAGCTTGATAGGGTCCACTGGGCGCTCAGAGCACCAAGCACGGACTCCTCTCGTCCACGCGATGTCATTTGCAGAGTCCATAAGTATACTCTGAAGGAACAGATCATGCTCAAAGCAAGGCAACGCGGAGATGTGGACTTTGATGGTGCAATCCTACAGTTATACCCGGACTTATCCAGACGCACCCTGCGACAAAGGGCCCTCCTCCGGCCTCTTCTGAGAGAACTCCAGAATCAGAATTTGCCCTACAGATGGGGCTTCCCGTTTGCCCTGCATGTCACTGCTGGGGATGTGAACGCTTCCCTGCGAGAGCCGAGAGACTTGCCGCTTTTCCTGTCATCGCTGGGCTTGCCGCCCTTGTCTCTGCCGGAGTGGGACATCTTCCTGAAGGACCCGTATGCTGCACCCCCGGGCATTCGTCTCTCTCAGAGACTACCAACTAGGCGACCCAACCCTGGCTGGCCGCTACCGCAACGCCACAGGAGAACAAGGCGTAACTCCTCCGGACCCACTGCTGGAGTGGAGCAGCTTACCCCTTTTTTTTTTTGTGGGACGCAGTTTTTCTATTGTTGACCTGTCTCCCTCACACATGAAGAGTGGTGCATCGCACCTGACTTTCCCCCTCTCTTTAGAAACCTCCTCACACTGCAGGCATAGCCTTACCCCAACTAGGGCTGGTGTGGGTTTACTACACCTGATAGGCAGACGAAATTTTTTCTGCCACTAGTACTACCTTGCAGGCACTTGAGCTTGCTTTTTTGGTTTTTTCTTTGTTGTTTTAGTGTTTTGTTTCCCTGTTTCTGATCCCTGTTTTTTCTCTTTTCCAGTAGGACTGGTTGTTCACTCCCCGCCGGGCCCCTGTTGCTGTGTCCTCTCGATCTACGCTGTCCAGCTATCGCCCAGAGTGCTTAATGGCAGAGGTGAAGTTGGTCACCCTGAATGTTCAGGGATTCAATGTTCCGGAGAAGAGGTCACAAATTCTCTACCATATGCTCAAGCTCAAGGTCAGACTTATATGTTTACAGGAGACCCACTTTAAAACAGGTCATGTCCCAGATAGACTCAGCAGGTACTTCACCACCTGGTTCCATAGCTCCAACCCGGATTCCCGCTCGAAGGGGGTATCTATTGGTATACACTGATCCCTACCATTTAGTGTACAGGCTGTCCGGGTGGATCAGAACGCTCGATATCTCTTTGTTCGGGGCAACATATTGAACAAGGTGGTGATGGTAGCGACGGTCTATGCCCCTAACAGCGGTCAGGTGGCCTTTCTGGCAAAGACTCTGGAGGAACTGTCTTCATTTGCCCAGGGTATGGTGTTGCTGGGTGGGGACTTTAATGTTGCGGTTCACCCACTGCTGGATGCGTCCGCGAGCCACTCAGCAATCTCCTTTCGCCAACTGAGCAGACTTAAAAAATTATTGCACTCCCTCCAGCTGTGCGACGTGTGGCGCCTCCAGCATCCGGGTGATCGGGACTACACCCACTTTTCCTCCCCACATGGATCATATAGCAGGCTGGACTATGTGTTCCTGTCACACTACCAGCTACCCAGATTGTCATCCTCGCAGATCGTTAGCCTCTTTCTTTCCGATCACGCCCCGGTTTACTGTACAGTGACGATCCCTTCCTTGAACACCCCACGGTTTTCATGGCTTTTGAACGAGTCCCTCCTCCTGGACACCCTTTGCCTGTCGGATCTGAGGATGGCGATCTCGCACTTTCAGTCCGATCACGCAAATGACCAGACCTCCTTGCCCCACCAATGGGAAGCTATTAAGTGTGTGTTGCGTGCTATTTTGATCAGCCATAGCTCTCGCCTTAAGAGAGAAAAGGCAGCCAAACTGAAGCGCCTCCTTGAGACGCTCCGTGATTTGGAGGCCTTGCACAAATGAACTCTCTTGGAGTCCACGTTGAGGGAACTCATCAAAATTCGTCATGAAATCTGCTCCCTTTTGAACGACTCTTTCAGACAGTACAGCCAGAGATGCGCAAAGGCCTTTTATGAATGGGGCAATAAACCGGGCAGACAATTGGCCAGAGCTCTCAGAGAGAGAGAGAAGGTCGGCTTTATTTGTCCCGTCCATAAATACTCCGGGTGGTGGAAAGTCGTACCTTACTGCTGACATGCTGACGGCCTTTGAAAAATATTACTATGATCTCTACAACCATTCCACCCAGCCGTCCGTCCCCCCCCCCCACATCCCTCCCTGGCTGACTACATACGGCGGACGGCTCTCCCGCGTCTGTCGGAGGAGGACATAGTTGCCTTGGAGGCCCCGTTCTCCGAGGAGGAGATTGCACAAGCGATCTCTAACCTGCTCTCGGGCAAAAGCCCGGGACCGGATGGGTACACGTCCAAATTCTTTAAAACACTGAAAGATAGCCTGCTCCCTGTCCTCGGTAGGACGTTTAATAGTATCACCCCGAACCTGGGATTTCCCACCGATTCACTCAGTGCCTATATAACGGTCATCCCTAAAGAAGGACGGGACCCAAACCTCTGCGCTAGCTACCGCCCTATATCTCTGCTGAACACAGATCTCAAACTGTTAGCCAAATTGCTGGCGGATCGTTTGGCTTTGGTCCTTGCCCCCCTAGTCCACCCTGATCAGACCGGATTTATAAGCTCCCGAGAGGCACGTGATAATACGGTACGTGCCTTCTCGATAATCCATAGGGCTACTGCTCATAAGAAACCGTTGTTACTCATTTCTCTCGACGCGGAGAAGGCTTTTGACAGGGTGGACTGGGGATTCATGAGAGCAACGCTGGAACAGATAGGCCTAGGCCCTTCTATGCTAGGGCGAGTGACAGCCTTGTACAGAGACCCTCAAGCCCGGGTGAGAATCAATGGGTCTTTATCAACTCCGATACCCATCCGGAATGGGACGCGCCAGGGGTGCCCGCTTTCCCCCCTTCTGTACGTTCTGTGCATGGAGCATTTACTGAATGCTCTCAGATCTGATCCGAACATTAAGGGGTTTACCCTCGGGGGAGGCGGACATCTCTGCTCTGCGTTCGCAGACGACCTCCTCCTCTACCTATCTTCCCCATGCTCCTCCTTACCTGCAGCCCTGCTCGTCCTGAGGGAATACTCCCACTACAGCAACCACAGGATCAATATGTCCAAGAGTGTGGCCCTGCCATTAGCCCTCCCGGTGGATAGTGTATTACGGTTAAAGAGGGATCACCCCTTTCACTGGGCTACCGGGTCCTTTAAATATCTAGGCATCCATATCCCGATAGACCTGTCAGACACCTTCGCCCTGAATTTCCAATCGTTGTTGGTGACTCTTGCTAAGGACTTAAATAGATGGACATCTGGCGCTTTCTCCTGGCTGGGCCGCGCCAATATTGTTAAAATGAACTTTTTTCCGAGGCTGTTGTATCTTTTCCAGACGATCCCGATAGCGCTCCCACTCTCCTATTTTCACAAACTTGACAAACTGATTCGCTCATTTATATGGGCGCGACGGTCGTCTAGGATCTCTAGCCGGGTCTTGGTTAGGAGGAAGCAGGCAGGTGGTCTGGAAGTCCCTGACTGCTGGGCTTATTATGTAGCGGCTACCCTGGCCAGACTCCTGGATTTCTTCCACGACCGTGTCTCTAAACAGTGGGTGGTGCTGGAATCGTATGGCGCAACTATGAATATAGCCCTGTATCCTTGGCTACCCCTGACCATGTACTCGCAACGTGTGTTGGAGACACTGCCTTGGGTGTCTAGAGAGTTGATTGTTACCCTGACCAGATACTTGCGTAGATCTCAGGTCTTTTCGGCTGATGGTCCGCTGACCCCGATCATTGGCAACCCTAGTTTTCCACCGGGTATGACTACTGACTCTTTCCTGGGTCTTTCCTCATCCCCAGCCCTACCCATACGTCGTTTTCTTAATGGGACACAGTTGAAGCCATACAATGACTTAGTCCCGTCACATCTTCAGACTTCCATCAGGCTGATGCAATACCTTCAGCTAAGACACTTCCTTGATACTGCTGGGCGTTCCTTGAGGTTGGACCGACCCCTTCTCCCTTTTGAAGAGCTGTGTGTTTCCCCCCCCCCCGGTGTATAAGGTGGTTTCTCGAGTTTACGGTCTCTTACAGGATGAGGCGACTCAGCATCCCCCCAAATTTGAATCGTCCTGGGAGGAGGAACTACACACCACTGTTGCTCGCTCTGATTGGACGACGGCTTTTGAAATGTGTCATCAGATCTCAATATCTTGCAGGGCACAGGAAACCAACTATAAGATCTTGTCTAGGTGGTATAGAGTACCGGCCCTATTGCACAAATTCCACCCTTCAGTATCGGACCTTTGCTGGCGCTGTGGTACTGATAGGGGGACCATGTCCCATATCTGGTGGTCCTGTCCTTCCCTCACGGCCTTTTGGATGACAGTAACTTCACGAATTGCCCTAGTGACTCGTGTGACTTACCCTAATGACCCAAAGGGGCTGCTCCTGTCCATAATACTGACCTCCAGAAAGTCACCCTCTAGACTTTTGGCTAACATGATGCTTATGGCTGCTAGGTCAGTAATTCCCAAGAGATGGAAAGACTGTAATCCCCCAACTGTCACCGAGTGGTATAAGGAAATCCTGTTTGTTAGCCGTATGGAGGAACTGATGGCTGATTCCAATGGTTGCACCGCTAGATACACTGTGATTTGGGGCCCGTGGATTAGCTTTACTGGTACCCAGCTCTACAGGGAGGCCTAACGAGTTTGTCTAGGTTTCCCCTCCTCCCTCCCTCTCCCCCCCCCCCCCTCAGTGTTTCGGACCTCTCCTCCGGAGTCATTATTGAAACGTTTCGAACCTACATGATTGCCTCGGGACACGGGGCCCCGGCGGTGACTGTGACACTGGTATCAAGTAAGTGACTTCCCAATTCTGCTTCTGGCGACCCCTCCCCTCTCCCCCCCCCCTTATTTCTCTCTCCTTTTTTCTTCTCACTTTTTGTTATATGACTTTTCACCCACTCTTTCTCTTCCGCTGGAAACAGCTTAACCCGTCCCATTGTTACCTACCCGATTTTTGGTTTCTCTATTTTTATACTTGCTATGATTTGCCTTTCAATGCTTCCTAAACTCAGCATTGCTCTTTATTGATTGCTGACCAGCAGTAGCACTCTTACTTTGTTCTCACGTACTTATGAGAACAGTGGCTTTCTTTGCTACTTATTGCTCATGCATGGATGTCACTGCTAATATATTCATGGCTTGTATTTTGCATGTTTTCAATAAAAGTTTGTTCGAAAAAAATAAAATAAAATAACAGGGTAAACTACCCTTAAGATATCAAGACTAACTTTTTAGCAGTACTTGCACACATAGTACCTAAATAGCTCACTTAAATGTACTACCTCAGTCTTCTTAAGTACATACACAAAAACAAAAATATGTCTCACACTCAAGAAACGCTTAGGAATTGTAGCCCATTGATATTCAATTCCTGCCACTGTTAGGTACACTCATATTTCTCTTCTCTTTATTACGTGTGTGAGATGCTCTACTTGGTCAGTAGATGCTCTTGCGAGCACGTATTTCTAAAGGTAACCTAGGTAAGGTTATACTGTTGTGTTCTAAAGGTAAGTAGCGTGTAGCTGATAGACCTTAGTAGCTAACCTTATTGGTAGAGAGCCTCAGGCAAGCCAATATACCCTTTTTGTGTACTAACAGGTGACTCATCCTGGCAAAACAAAAGTTAATGTGGTGAGATTTCAAAAATGTTTTAGTCGGCTTGAAACTAAAGGTATAGAGAGCTGTACTAATGTCTAGTTAGCCTCATAAATGTATAGAGAGCTATAAAAATGTCTAAGGCGCTAGAAACTAATGTCTAGATAGCTTCATAATGTCTAGATAGCTTCATAATGCTTAGATAGCTTCCTAATGTCTAGTAAGCTTCATAATTGCCAGTAAAGATACTAGTCAGACTAAAAGAAAATGTCTTCAGAGTGCATATATAATTCTGTCTTTGTCCTAGTCCCTCTACCTTAGGGGACAGGCATCAGGGTCGACTTGTTATAAGTAAGGGGGTTTGTGGTGTCCCAGCACCGTATTTCATTATGTGCCTTGTTAATTAGTCCCCAAAGTTAGAGTCCCTAGGACTGTCTGGGTTCGCTTTCCTCATTTAACCCTTAGTTACCCCTTAGTCACTTAATATTTGTAAATATTATCTATCTAAATAAATGTATATGGTAATACTCACTGTTTTAGCGTCGCAGGACCTGTGGGTCATGTGACCGGGTTGCAGAACTCTATGGATTTTGCTAAAGGACCTTTGGTGGTTTTGGACATGTGATCACCCACAATCCATTGTAACGGTGAGTGACAGCTGATTGGACCAATCCAAAACGGCCAGCCCCTGCCCATACAAGGGAGCTGCGCCATCTTGTCGCTCTCTTGGGTTGCTGACTCTGGAAGAGGTAGGACCTTCGCAGCTTCCAAGACAAATTACTAGGCCCAAAGCCTTGCGGCTTAGGCCTGCGCTAGTGACGGATAGCTCTTACAATTCCCCGCTATCTCCGCAAGATCTCCGGACCTAATCCAACCCCTAAATCCGGTGGATCTATGCAAATACAATCCTCAAAATCTAAAGGGAGCTTTCCGGTCCTAAGCATCTGTCAATCACTGCTGTGCTGTTTGTAAAGACTCTGTTATCTGGACTGTTACCGTTACTGCATATACAGAAAATCTTGGGAAGGGTGGCGATAGGCCCAGCATCACTACAGAATTTTAACCCGCACCCTGGCGTCACGAGTGACAAGGGTTAACAGCGCCCATTATGTATAGAAGCGCAACACCCCTAGTGCCCTACAACCCCCAGGCGTACCACATTAATATATATGTATATATTTAATAATTATATATATCCTATAGTAATGTATAGTGCTTACCTTGTTCAGCGTCGCAGGACCTTCGGTCATGTGACCATGCTAGTAACCTCTATGGTATGTTGTAAGACCTAAGGAGGTCCTTGGGTCACTTGTTACCAAACAAATCTCTGTAATGGTGATTGACATCAGTATGGACCAATTAGCGTTAGTTCAGCCCCTGCCCATATAAGGGAGCTGCATCCAATTATCGCTCTCTTGGGTTGCTGCTCTTGTGGATGCGGGACTAACAGGACGGTGCTACGCAACTTTCAAAGACACGCTAGGCCTCAAAACCTGCAGGCCTCAGCGGAATCAAAACCGTGAGTTCAAATCTAAATCCCGCAAATGCTAGCGTGACTACTGGACCGCAATTAACTCCTAAATCCAGTGGAGCAACGCAACATACTAAAAAGACCCTTAATGCTAAAGTCCCAACCTTTGTCAATCTCCAAGAAAAGCTGTTGTTATGCTCAGAGACTGTTGTATTATTGAAGCTTGCAGAAAACCTTCAGTAAAAGTTAATACTGTTTCAGAAACTCTCCGGTTGTGGACAATTTATTCTTCTTATCTACCTCTCTAATGCTCTTGAGAAGGGTGGCGGTAGGAAAAGCGTAATTGAGGAACCCACACCCTGGCGTCAGGAATAGCAAGGGTTAACAGGCACCCTTTAATTACCGCACAGCTACACTCCTCATACAATACACCTCCCAGGCTATCACAGGTGTCTCCAGCTGTTGGAAAACTCCCGGCATGCCTTGACAGTCAGTGGCTGTCCGGCAATACTGGGAGTTGTTGTTTTTCAACAGCTGGAGGCTCCGTTTTGGAAACACTGCCGTACAATGTTTTTTTTTTATTGGTGGGGGGGGGGATGGGGACTGTGTAGGGGTACTGTATGTGTATATGTAGTGTTTTACCCTTTACTATGTGTTAGTTTAGTGTAGTGTAGTGTTTTTAGGGTACATTCACACGGGCGGAGGTTTACAATGAGTTTCTCGCTGGGAATTTGTGCTGCGGCAGAAAATTTTCTGCATCTCAAACTTGCAGAAGAACTCGTTGTAAACCCGCCCGTGGGAATGTCCCCCACACATGGGGGGGGGGCGGGGGGCAAACCTCCAGCTGTTGCAAAACTACAACTCCCAGCATGCACTGACAGACCATACATGCTGGGAGTTGTATTTGTGCAAAATCTGGAGGCACATTGGTTGTGAAATACAGAGTTTGTTACTTAACTCAGTGTTTCGCAACCAGTGTGCCTCCAGCTGTTGCAAAACTAGAACTCCCAGCACGTACAGTCTCTCAGTGCATGCTGGGAGTTGTATTTTTGCAACTGCTGGAGGCACACTGGTTGCAAAACACTGAGTTAGGTAACAAACTCGGTTTCACAACCAATGTGTCTCCAGCTGTTGCAAAACTGCAACAATCAGCATGCATTAACAGTCGAAGGGCATGCTGGGAGTTGTAGTTTTGCAACAGCCGGAGGCACACTGCTATGACTCCCAGCATGCCCTTTGGTAGTCTGTGCATGCCGGGAGTTGTAGTTGTGCAACAGCTGGCTGCACACTTTTTGATAGAAAAAAATGTGCCTCCAGCTGGTGCATAACTACAACCGCCAGCATGCACAGACTACCAAAGGGCATGTTGGGAGTTGTAGTTGGAACTCCAGCTGTTGCAAAACTACAAATCCCAGCATGCCCTTTGGCTGTGCATGCTGCGAGTTGTTGCTAAGCAACAGCAGGAGGTGAATAGGCCTCACCTAGGCAAGGTAGGAGACCCCCACTGGCGCCGATCTCCGCCATCTTCGCCATACCGATCGCCACCTAGCAGGGTTGTGATTGGTCGATCGTTCCGACCAATCAATCACGTGATCGTGAGGCGGCACCCATGCCACCTCACTCCTGCTGGGTAAGGGTGAATGGGGCTGTCTTGGACAGCTCCATTCACCCATTTTTTCCGGGTCACCAGAAAAGCAGCAAATCGTTGGTCTGAATTTACCGACTATTTGGTCTCGGACCCCCCCCCAGGGGTTTGCACGGGGTGGCTGCTGATAGATATCAGCAGTCACCCCGGTCCAGTCCCCGCCCGTCGAGCGGCGGGGACCAGAATTCCCACGGGCGTATCCATATGCCCTCAGTCCTAAAGGAGTTTAAAACGGGGGCGTATGGATACGCCCGGCCTTCTTAAGGGGTTAATTTTAGAAAAAAGGTACCTTACCAGCCACCCCTGTAAAAATCAGCTCAAATGTACATAGTGCACTCACTCCTGAGCCATGTTGTGCTCCCGCAGAGCATTTTACATCCACATATGGGGTATTTCCATACTCAGGAGAAATTATGTTACAAATTTTGGGGGTCTTTTTTTTCCCTTTTACTATTTGTGAAAATATGGGGCAACACCAGCACGTTACTGTAAAAAATTAATTTTATTTACAATAACATGCTGGAGTAGACCCCAACTTTACCTTTTCATAAAGAGCAAAAGGAGAAAAAGCTCCCCAAAATTTGTTAGGCAATTTCTCCCGATTACGGAAATACCCCATATGTGGTCCTAAAATGTTGCCTTGAAATATGACAGGGCTCCGAAGTGAGAGAGCGCCATGCCTATCTGAGGCCTAAATTCAGGATTTGCATAGGAATGGACATAGACAGTGGATCTGCATATTTCTTTTTTTCACAGGCGGTGATACTGACTATAAGCTACCTGGGTCAATATGCTACATGCCTTATTCCACTGTCTCTATATAAGATTGTTATTATGCTTTCCTTTTTAGGTTTCTTTGGCATATACATTAATTGATTTTTATATATTTTGTGGTACCTATCTGGATAATAGAAAGATAGTTATATACTCCTCCCTGATGACGCCACTGTAAACGGTGGCAGAAACTCGTTGGTGGAAGTTCTATCATAATATCATGTTTTTGTTACGTACCTTATCCAGTGACTGCGCTGGCTGTGTATCTATCTTACATTTTAACAGTGATTGTGCAATAGGGATGTTGGCTGGGCTCAGCAATTATCCATAAAATAGCACTCTTCTCTGTTTAATTTTGCCATTTGGCTATTTCATGAATCAACACCTATAATAGTTTAATAATTTTAATTGCTACTAGTAAAAGTTATATTTTAAGCACATCCGGAGACTCTTATGTTCTCACTTTTTTGATACTTCCACTGGTAACAGCAGGACTTCTGCCAGTTAATCCGTGCAATGCTGCGCATCACCGGGTTAACTGCATGACATATAAAAATGTCATGATGCGCGAACTACCTGCACATCATGACATTTATATATGTCATTCTGCGGGAACGGGCTAATCAGACGAACTAGGCGGCCGCGAGGCCCTTTTTAGCGCGAGGCCTTAGGTGGCGGCCTAAATTGCCAAATTAGAGAGCCGCCCCAGGGGAAATGCTTTTATGCTGTCTTGTGGCAGGACTCATGTCTCATCAGAACACAACTGTAATTTTTACATATTTTCCTGAGACATAACTGCATGCCAGGTTTTGCAGCAATCTGACATTTTGGTCCTTCTGGCTCTAGGTGAGGTAGGCGCTGGCCTAAAGTGTCCATCTGATAAGGGCTACACTCACTCTGCACCCCCATATCACCCTCCATCTGTCTACCCATCCATATTACCCTGCATCTGTCTGCACCCCATATAATCCTCTGCCATCTATTTGTACCCTCATATCTCCCTCCCCTGTCTGAACATCCATATCACCCTCCATTTGTCTGCACCCCCATATCACCCCCCAGTCTGCACCCTCATATCACCTTCCCCTGTCTGCACCCTCGAATCACCCTATAATTGTCTGCACCCTCATGTCACCCTTCCCTGTCTGCAGCCTCATATCACCTTCCCCTGTCTGCACCCTCATGTCACCCTCCAATGTCTGCACCCTCATGTCACCCTCCAATGTCTGCACCCTCATATCACCCCCCAGTCTGCACCCTCATATCACCTTCCCCTGTCTGCACCCTCAAATCACCCTATAATTGTCTGCACCCTCATGTCACCCTCCCCTGTCTGCACCCTCGAATCACCCTATAATTGTCTGCACCCTCATGTCACCCTCCCCTGTCTGCACCCTCATATCACCCTCCCCTGTCTGCACCCTCATGTCACCCTCCAATGTCTGCACCCTCATGTCACCCTCCAATGTCTGCACCCTCATATCACCCCCCAGTCTGCACCCTCATATCACCTTCCCCTGTCTGCACCCTCAAATCACCCTATAATTGTCTGCACCCTCATGTCACCCTCCCCTGTCTGCACCCTCATATCACCCTCCCCTGTCTGCACCCTCCTATCACCCTCCCCTGTCTGCACCCTCATGTCACCCTCCAATGTCTGCACCCTCATGTCACAATCCCCTGTCTGCACCCTCATGTCACCCTCCCCTGTCTGCACCCTCGAATCACCCTATAATTGTCTGCACCCTCATGTCACCCTCCCCTGTCTGCACCCTCATATCACCCTCCCCTGTCTGCACCCTCATGTCACCCTCCCCTGTCTGCACCCTCATGTCACCCTCCCTTGTCTGCACCCTCATGTCACCCTCCCCTGTCTGCACCCTCATATCACCCTCCCCTGTCTGCACCCTCGAATCACCCTATAATTGTCTGCACCCTCATGTCACCCTCCCCTGTCTGCACCCTCCTATCATCCTCCATTTGACTGCACCCTAATATCACACTTCCCTGTCTGCACCCCCATATAATCCTCCATCTGTCTGCACCTCCAAATCACCCTCCATTTGTCTGAGCCCCCATATAACCTGTTAGTAAGGTTCCCTGTGTGTCAGTAAGATCCTTCCCCTGTCAGTAAGCCCACCTGTGTGTCAGTGTGATCCTCTGTCTGTCAGTAAGGCCTTATGTATGTCAGTAAGATCCTCTCCCTGTCAGTGAGGCCCTCTCTGTGTCAGTAAGACCCTCTGCTTATCAGTAAGGCCCTCTCTGTGTCAGTAAGATCCTCTGCCTGGCAGTAAGGCCCTTTCTGTGTCAGTAAGCTCCTCTGCCTGTCAGGAAGACTTTCTTTGTATCAGTAAGATCATCTGCCTGTCAGTATGTACCTCTATGTGTCAGTAAGATCCTCTCCCTGTCAGAAAAGCCTTCTCTGTGTCAGTTAGATCCTCCACCTGTCAGTATGTCCCTCTATGTGGCAGTAAGATCCTCCACCTGTCAGGAAGCCCACCTGTGTGTCAGTAAGATCCTTCACCTGTCGGTATGTCCCTCTATGTGTCAGTAAGATCCTCTCCCTGTCAGAAAAGCCTTCTCTGTGTCATTTAGATCCTCCACCTGTCAGTATGTCCCTCTATGTGGCAGTAAGATCCTCCACCTGTCAGTAAGCCCACCTGTGTGTCAGTAAGATCCTTCACCTGTCAGTAAGCCCACCTGTGTGTCAGTAAGATCCTCCGCTGACAGTAAGATCCTCCGCTGACAGTAAACCACATAGTAAACCTTAGATAATGTTGGAGGAACACTTTCCAAACACTAACGCTTTCTCGGGGAAACATTGGTGAACCTGGGTGGTGGAGGACCTTAGAAAGGACCCATCTTTGCCCTCGCTATAATCTCTCTCTGGTTGGAATTCTGCATTCATTATATGAGACCTAGTGAAGAAGATTGTTCAGCAAAGTCAATTGTAAATCTGTCTACATCTTATATAGAACATCTCATTCTCCCATAACTAAGACTGGACACCCACAAATTTCTATGATAAAAAATATTTATGGTGCTCGGCTTAAAAATAAAGGTCCCAGTGGTGGTGAAGCCGTATGATGTCCTATATACTGCTTTTTGGAGACAATGGAGGGGATTTAGCAAAACCTGTGCAGAGGAAAAGTTGACCGGTTGCCCATAGCAACCAATCAGATGGCTTCTTTTACTTTTCATAGGCCATTTAAAAAAATGTAAGAAGCAATGTGATTGGTTGCTATGGGCAACTGGTCAACTTTTCCTCTGGACAGGTTTTGCTAAATCTCCTCCTATGGACATAATCTAATGTATCTGAGTGATGACACTTATTGAATGTAGCAGAACATTACAGGCCATTACAAGGCTTTATTATTTCTGCCATTAGCAGCAAGTACATGGTCTGGTTTATTCCAGCCTCCTTATTCTAACCTTCCAGCAGAGTTTATGGGCACCACTGCCAACCTATACAACACATAAAAGTCACATCACCTGCCCCATCTACTAATAATAAAGCACTACAAGAATCAGCCATGAATATCTCCATTCTTCTGGACCCTAGGCTATCACCCATGATGCCTATATCACAATGTATATGGATCCACAGGTCCCTGGACCACTGGTAGCAGGTGCCACCTGATGTTTTGATGACATCACGTCACCTGGACAACGGCTGTTGTTGTTGTTTACCCACAACTGTCAGTTGGACCGAGCGGACGGACGTCTACAGGATCCCAAAGATGGCGGCTACTGGAGGAAGAAGAGATGGCGAGAAGGAGAGAGGAGAGAAGAGGGAAGAGGAGAGCGGAGGAAAGAGGAAGAGGGAAGAGGAAAGCGAGGAGGTGAAGGAGAGCGGAAAGAAGAGGAAGGAGGAAGAGGTGAGCGAGGAGGTGAAGAAGAGGAAGAGAGAAGAGGAAAGCGAGGAGGTGAAGAGCAGAGAGAAGAGGAAGGAGGAAGATGTGAGCGAGGAGGTGAAGAAGAGGAAGATAGAAGAGGAAAGCAAGGAGGTGGAGAAGACAGGAGTGAAGAGGAAGGAGGAAGATGTGAGCGAGGAGGTGAAGAAGAGGAAGAGAGAAGAGGAAAGCGAGGATGTGGAGAAGAGGAGAGGAGAAGATGCCAGATTATTGGAGGATGAGGAGCCAAGACCAGGCACCAGCCAGGACCCCGGAACATCAAGCTCCTACCCCAAATTTAACATCTATCACCTCACTGTCCATCAGGTATTGGGTAGGGGCAGCTTTGGAGTGGTAAGTTTATTTATGTTTTTTTTTTTTTGTTAAATGGACAGTCAATGTGATTTTTCCCATTGATATTCTGCAGCTAATTGTAAGTCTAGAAAATAACCAGCGTAGGCCATCTTAATGTAGAGCAACAATGTGGGGCCATGTTGAACTTTCAGTGACCAGTATTAGAGAGTGTGAGAGCGATTTAGGACATTGCTCCCCATTCACACCTGAGACATGTAACCAGGGCTGCCATCAGAAATTTTGGGGCCCCTTACGCAGCTTAATTCCAGGCCCCCCCCCCCCTCGAGTCCGCCCCAGGGCCAACTCCCAACCCATTTTTTTTCCTAATGATATATTTCTAATTACTTTATAGAAGATTGTAGTGCAGTAATACACAGTGCTGCAAAGTAATTTTACTGCGCCACACTCTGCTGTAATCTAATATACCCTATTCTGAATACTGTGAAACTTTCTGTGTACTTTCTCCAGCACAATGTCCACCTCTATATAGTTGTAGACCCCCTCTCTGCCCCCACATATATATATACACATATATATAGTTGTACACCTCCTCTGTGCCCCCATACATAGTTGTACACCCATCTTTGCCCCATATATAGTTATAGGCCAATTTTGTGCCCCCATATATAGTTGTAGGCCCCTGTGCTCCATATATAATTGTAGGTCCCACGTGCCTCCAATATACATGATTGTAGACCCCCTTTGTGCCCCTGTGTGTAATAATAGGCCCCCTTTGAGCTCCCATAGTTATAGGCCCCACCTTTCAGCTCCCACAGTTAGTTATAGGCCCCCCCTTTCAGCCCCCACAGTTAAATATAGCCCCCCCTTTCAGCCCCCTCAATTAAATATAGGCCCCCCCCTTTCAGCCCCCACAGTTAAATATAGACGCCTCCTTTCAGCCCCCACAGTTAAATATAGGCCCCCCCGTTCAGCCCCCACAGTTAAATATAGACCCCCCCTTTCAGCCCCCACAGTTAAATATAGGCCCCCCTTTTAGCCCCCAGTTAAATATAGCCCCCCCCTTTCAGCCCCCACAGTTACATATAGCCCCTCTTTCAGCCCCCACAGTTAAATATATACCCCCCTTTCAGCCCCACAGTTAAATATAGGCCCCCCCTTTAAGCCCCCATTTAAATATAGCCCCCCCCCCTTTCAGCCCCACAGCTAAGTATAGGCCCCCCTTTTAGCCCCCAGTTAAATATAGGCCCCCCTTTCAGCCCCCAGTTAAATATAGGCCCCACCTTCCAGCCCCCACAGTTAAATATAGGCCCCCCTTTCAGACCCCAGTTAAATATAGGCCCCCTTTTCAGCCCCCACAGTTAAATATAGGCCCCCCTTTCAGCCCCCACAGTTAAATATAGGCCCCTTTTCAGGCCCCACAGTTAAATATAGGCCCCCCCATTCAGCCCCTAGTTAAATATAGGCCCCCCTTTCAGCCCCCAGTTAAATATAGGCCCCCCTTTCAGCCCCCAATTAAATATAGGCCTCTTCTTTCAGCCCCCTCAGTTAAATATAGCCCCCCCTTTCAGCCCCCTCAATTAAATATAGCCTCCCCCCTTTCAGCCCCCACAGTTAAATATAGACGCCCCCTTTCAGCCCCCACAGTTAAATATAGGCGGCCCCCTTTTCAGCCCCCACAGTTAAATATAGGCCCCCCTTTCAGCCCCCACAGTTAAATATAGGCCCCTTTTAAGGCCCCACAGTTAAATATAGGCCCCCCCCATTCAGCCCCCAGTTAAATATAGGCCCCCCATTTCAGCCCCCAGTTAAATATAGGCCCCCCTTTCAGCCCCCAGTTAAATATAGGCCCCCCCCTTTCAGCCCCCAGTTAAATATAGGCCCCCCCTTTCAGCCCCCACAGTTAAATATAGGCCCCCCCTTTCAGCCCCCACAGTTAAATATAGGCCCCCCCTTTCAGCCCCCTCAGTTAAATATAGGCCCCCCCTTTCAGCGCCATCAGTTAAATATAGGCCCCCCCCTTTCAGCCCTCACAGTTAAATATAGGCCCCCCTTTCAGCCCCCACAGTTGATATAGGCCCCCCTTTGTACCCCAACAAGTAGTTATAGGCCCCATGTACCCCCACAGACATACTGCCTCCAGACATTCACGGTATATGGCTGGAGGCAGTATGTCTGTGCTCTGACCAGACTGGAGGAGCCCCCAGACTGGAGGAGCAGTGGTCGGAGCATTGAAGGCAGCCTGCTGTGGTTACCTTCCTGGCCCGATGTCAGCCACGCGTCTTCCAGGCAGCCCCTTCGCTCCAGTTCTTCTTCGGGCGCGGCTTTCCTCTGACTTCCGGGCCGGCTTGCCGCGTCATAGCGCACCGAACGTGCCTACGCGCGGCACGATCGTTGCGCTAGTACCTCCCGACGGCCACTGCAGTTTTTTTTTTTTTTTTTAAAGTGGCAGTGGCCTCCGAGGTATGTGCGGCAGGGACAGGGCCCAGGAAAGAGGGTAACTGACTGACTGATTGTACAGAGTACGGTCAGTCAGTCAGTGGAAAATGGCAGGCCCCCAACGGTCAGTGAGTGAGTAAAAAATAAAAAATAAATGTTGGGTCCGGGCCCCTTACGGGAGTACCGGCTGTACCCCCCTGATGGCGGCCCTGCATGTAACACTAATGAGTCACAATTACTTATTGGGCCCAATTTGAACATTTCTACTTAGGGTTGTACTCACTTTTTTTTGCCAAGGTTAAGATATTAATGACTTTATGATGAGTTATTTGGGTGGGGGGGGGGGGACACACAATATTAAACACTGTTACACTTTACATTGTAGAAGAGTTTCATTTCTTCTGTGTTGTCACATGAAATGATAAAATAAAATATTTAAAAACATGTGAAGGTTGTACTCACTTATGTCAGATACTGTAAATGTTATAACTGTAGTAATCTTTTTTAAGCCATTTATCTATTTTTTGCACTGACACTTGACTGAACATATATGTATTTCTCATGTGTTGAACATATAATGTCACCATGATGAATTGTCTTTATACATTTATGATGAATATGCACGTTATACATGTTATACTTGATATTACTTTATTTGGTAATTACGTGTCTGGGTAAATATAGACCCTTAGTGATGTGTGTGAACATGCTTGAAAAAAGCTTCAACAAGAAGCAGAAATGTGGCAGTGATTTAACTATTATATGGAGAGCTGCAATATATTTTTTATATACTATATACCCATACATACAGACACTGTGATCTGTAGTTTTTGCCGGTACCACTTGTGCATTGTATTGATTGTTTGATTACTTCTTATGTGTTGATGTGACAAAAATTGGCAATTTTTTTTTTTGCATTCACATCATTGACAATGCAATATCAGGAATGTGAACCAAAGTGAAATAATTGCAGATTTTTGGTCACATCATATCTGAGAAACAATGGAATAAAAGTGATGAAAAAGTCAAATATAAGCAAAAGTTATGTTACAGTGGTACAGTGGTAAAGTTTTTTTTTAAATCAACTAGTGCCAGAAAGTTAAACAGATTTGTAAATTACTTCTATTAAAAAATCTTAATCCTTCCAGTACTTTTTAGGGGCTGTATACTACAGAGGAAATGGTTTTCTTTTTGGATTTCTCTGATGTAATGACTACAGTGCTCTCTGCTGACCTCTGCTGTCCATTTTAGGAACTGTCCAGAGCAGCATATGTTTGCAATGGGGATTTGTTCTCTGGAAAGTTCCAAAAAGGGACAGCAGAGGTCAACAGAGAGCACTTTGGTTATGACAGAAGAGAAATCCAAATAGAAAAGCATTTCCTCTGTAGCATACAGCCCCTAAAAATTACTGGAAGGATTAAGATTTTTTAATGAAAGTACTTTACAAATCTGTTTAACTTTCTGGAACCAGTGGATGGATTTATAAAAAAAAAGTTTTCCAAGGGAGTACCCCTTTATTAAAAACTACAGATAATGGTGCAAAAAATTCTCATACAGCACTGTATGCAGAAAAATAAGAAAGTTATAGGAGGTCAGAATAGGGAAATTTTAAACATACTTTGCCTTTTTTAAAAGAAGTGCAGTAATAGAAAAGAATGCAAACATGAGTATCATTTTAATTGTATTCATCCACATAATTAAAGGGGTACTCCTGTGCAAAACTTTTTTTTTAAATCAACTGGTGCCAGAAAGTTAAACAGATTTGTAAATTACTTCTATTAAAAAATCTTAATCTTTCCAGTACTTTTTAGGGTCTGTAAACTACAGAGGAAATTGTTTTCTTTTTGGAACACAGAGCTCTCTGCTGACATCATGACCACAGTGCTCTCTGCTGAAATCTCTGTCCATTTTAGGAACTGTCCAGAGCAACACATGTTTGCTATGGGGATTTTCTCCTACTCTGGACAGTTCTTATAAAGGACTGATATGTAAGCAGAGAGCAGTGTGGTCATGATGTCAGCAGAGAGCTCTGTGTTCCAAAAAGAAAACCATTTCCTCTGTAGTACTACTAATAAGTACTGAAAGGATTAAGATTTTTTAATAGAAGTAATTTACAAATCTGTTTAACTTTCTGGCACCAGTTGATTAAAAAAATAAATAAATAAATAAATAAGTTTTCCATGGGAGTACCCCTTTAAGAAAACATGAAAATTTAACTGTAAAATGCATTGCTTAAAACCAAAACCCCCAAAAATTAGCAAAATTGTGATTTTCTTTAATTTATTTTCTTTTTTCAATTTTAAATTCAAATTTAAGGTGTCTTTATAAAGTACATTTTGTTGTGAAAAAACAAACATATGGGTCTGTGGATGGAAAAATAAAAAGAATTATGGCTCTTGAAAGGTGTAAACTAAAAAATGTGTAAACTAAAATTTGTTGTGTCCTCAAGGCCAAAATTTGCTGTGTCTCTAAAGGGGTATTCCAGAATTTATTTTTTATTTGACATTTGACTATGCTACAGAGGCTGTAAAGTTAGTGTAGTTAATAATGTAGTGTCTGTACCCGTATGTGACGGTTTTCTCACAATTCTTATGTGATTTTCACCCCAATATTTACTTTTACCAGCATACAAAATTACTGTTGTCTCAGATTTTTCCCAGGTTGCAATGCAGCCGAGACCTGACTCACTAGTCAGCTGATGACAGGGAGCCTGTCTGCTTCAATGGGTGGAGCGATCGCTTGGTGGGAGAGAGATCAATCTGCAACTATTGCAACAGCTGTAGGCACCCTGATTGAAAACCACAGGTCTTTTGAATGAATGCTGCTCATTTATGGGAGTGTGACTGATGTGTGGGAGGGAGGAAAATGGAATTATGGGCTTTGTAGGCAAAGAAGTAAACTCAAAAAGGAAATACTAGTTCACAAAAAGCTAGCCACAGTGTTATGGTAATCTCACGCCATTTAGCCCCAAGACAAGCGCAGATCCTTCCTAAGCATGTCCATTAATTTCTGCCAGGTACGTACTAAAATACCTTATGGTGGATAACCCATTAAAGGGGTTAAATGACCAGCATCAAAGTGATCTCCATTGTCGGTCCTTACTGGCTGGTGTTTCTGCAGGTTGAGTCAGCACCGCCAGGTATTTGGCACTAGAGAGACAGGATTCCTCTAGTGCCTGAAGTTCGGCTATGCTGACCCTCCCCCCCCCCCCCCCCAGTAAGTTAAAAAGTATGAATTGAGAGATGGCACAACCCTCCCCCCCCCCCCTCTAACCTGGGGTGGACCACTCCCCCGCTGCCCCCCTGCCTGAGAGTTATAGGAGTGTGATTACAGCTACCACACTCCTATCACACTCAGCCAATGCAGCTCTGGAGGTGTCTACAGTATAAGACATATTCTAACAGCAGAAAAGTAACTGCAGCTCTGGAAGTGACAGGAGGATAAGACATGATGTGACAGCAGAATAGTGACAGCAGCTCTGAAGGTGACTGGAGGATAAGTCAAAATATAACAGCAGAATACTGACTGCAACTCTGGAGTTGACTGGAGTATAAGACATGATGTGAGAGCGGAATAGTGGCTGCAGCTCTAGAGGTGAAAGGAGCTTAAGACATGATGTAACAGCAGAATAGTGGTTGCAGCTCTGGAGGCAACTTGAGGATGCGACATGATGTAATAGTAGAAAAGTAAGTACAGCTTTGGCAGTAACAGGAGGACGAGATATGGTGTAACAAAAAAATAGTGTCTACCATGCTGTGCCTGTATTTATCTGAATAAAGCTTGAAGTTTTTTTACCTGCTACCGTGGTGCCGGATACTTCTATTGCTGTCCATGTCTGTGGAGGGGAACGCTACCCGACAGTCCAGGCACAGGAGCGGAGGAAAGGATCAGAGCAGTCAAGCACATTTTATTAACAGCAAAAAAGTGAGTACACACACCTTGTCTCTGTCTTCTTCCTCTGTGAACGTGAATCTGGTACCTGTTATAGAGCCAAAAGAAAGAAAAGTGATATCTTGCTCAGTACCTAATCCTGATCCTGTACATATAAATTTTTATGTGTCTAGGACCTGTATATCCCTAACAAATAGCATTTATATCTTGGTCACTTGCTTTGTCTTCTTGCCTTGCGGAGGGGGCGTGTCCATCTCTTTCCCTCACTGAGTCTGGGAGCAGCCTGGCAGTCTGCAGATCTTTCTAAATTAGTGCAAGGATTTTAGTGATAAAAGCACAGTAGTTTTTATGCATACATTTTATATCTGTCATTAGTAAAGATGGATGCTAATCCAGCTTTACTAGGAACAGATAGAAAATGTGTGTCATTCAGCTTTAACAGACTCCTGAATGTCTGTTCAGCTTCTTTGTCATTCAGGAGTCAGAGAAAGCTTTGGCTGTTCAAGCATGCTGGGAGTTGTAGTTTTGCAATAGCTTGAGCTGCAGTGTTTGTAAAGCACTGTGTTAGAACAGTGTTGCCTTTAGCTGTTGCAAAACTACAACTCCCAGCATGCCCACGCATCCTTTGTCTGTAGTTTTGCAAGAGATGGAGACACACAGCTGGAGAATACCCAGCTCTAACACAGAGTTTTACAAAGATTGTAACTCCAGCTGTTGCAAAACTACAACTCCCATCATGGTAGTTGTAGTTTAGGAATAGCTGAAGGCTGCAGTGGTGATCTCCTATACTGGATACCAACACACTTTATGGCCTGTATCCAGTATGCTGCAAAATACAGAGTAGTCTGTCTGCGTAAAGACTGATGACCCCTAGTGGCGGCTATTTTCATTTTTCCTTTTTTAGTAAAAAAATTTTTTTTTATAAATGTGTATTTAAAAAAGTCATCTTATCAGTAGTACTGCAAAATCTAAAAAGTTTTTCAACATGACAGTGTCTCTTTAAGCATGCTCCTATCGGTGAAGGGGAGGAGTTCCTGCACGGAATAAAGATATGTGGTGGCACCCTGCCTCCGCCCTACATGCCCCTAGGCCTTATGTCCCCCCTTGCTATCCTCCTGCACTGGCTCTTAGAAGATCAGGGAGAATGCAAGCTGGAGCTCTCTATATAATACATACAGACCTTCAGCTTGCATGCTCCCCGAGAAGCAGCAAGACCTACGGTGGCCGGGCCCTCCGTGCCTGACCTGTCACACGCCCCTGCTACAGAGAAGCTGTCATCTGGCCAATTGTATTCCATCATAGCTGTAGTCACTTGTAAGTTCTGCAGTGATCATGGGTGAAACAACAACTCCCAGCATAACCTTATTACTGCTAAGATTTTACTGGGAGCTATAGTATCACATGGTACAAACTTATTGAGCAATTGCCCCTTACTTGGCATCACAACAGGCTAAAAAAATTACTTAGGGGGGCATTATAGGGTGACACCATTTTCTACCACAACGGGTGACATTAACCTTAGCATCACCACTGGTGCTCTGTAATAGCTAGAGGCAAAGAGCTCGCTGTTACTGCGCTCCTCTGTGTGTGCCGCTGTGTCAGTCAATGGGAGGTCAGCAGAGAAAGGTGTTGGCGGCCCTCTGATACTCGGGCACATTATAAAGAATTTATTCTCTATTGGCTATAAAACAATGAAATATACACAGAAACATATGAGTGGAATAAGCTTTTTAACCCCTACTGCAATGTGTTGCCAGTTTAACATGTATAAAAGATGTGATAGATGCCCATTAAAAGGATATGATAGATGCCCATTACAAGGATGTGACAGATGCCCATTACAAGGATGTGATAGATGCCCATTACAAGGATATGATAGATGCCCATTACAAGGATGTGATAGATGCCCATTACAAGGATATGATAGATGCCCATTACAAGGATGTGATAGATGCCCATTACAAGGATGTGATAGATGCCCATTACAAGGATGTGATAGATGCCCATTAAAAGGATATGATAGATGCCCATTACAAGGATGTGATAGATGCCCATTACAAGGATGTGATAGATGCCCATTACAAGGATGTGATAGATGCCCATTACAAGGATGTGATAGATGCCCATTACAAGGATGTGATAGATGCCCATTAAAAGGATATGATAGATGCCCATTACAAGGATGTGATAGATGCCCATTACAAGGATGTGATAGATGCCCATTACAAGGATGTGATAGATGCCCATTACAGGTCGGGTTATGAGGAAGGGATAGGAGGACGGGATAGGAGGTCGGGATAGGAGGTCGGGATAGGAGGTCGGGATAGGAGGTCGGGATAGGAGGTCGGGATATGGCATCAATATATGAGGACGGGATATGAAGTCAAAAGCTTCCTCCTTTGTTTATTTTCCTCCCCAACAAGGATTAGGAAGGAAAAACTGGGCAATGCTGGGTACTCAGCTAGTATATATATATTTATTTATTTTAATATTAAAATGGAATAGCTAGAGTAAAAAATTAAAATAAAAAAAAAACACGCCTGCAAAAACAATGTTAAAACTCACATGGCTTTTTTTGTGTTTTTTCACTCCCACACTATGGAGAAAAACACAGCGATTTTCCCAAAAAAACGCCATAGTCTCATAAGGTCACTTCTAGGAATCACCCAATGAGCCGAAAAAAGCTGAAAAAAACGCCAAAAGGATAAAAAAAAACACCAATTAGAAAAACAAAAAAAGTGGATATGGCATTTTGTAGTTCCTTATTGACTTGCAGCTAACATTTGCCCACGCTGTGCAGTAGAATGGGTGTTTTTTTGGGCCTTTTATTTTTTTTTTCCAACTACATCCCTATTACATCTCATATGTACCATGGCATGGAAATAACAATGACCATCACCCCACAGTCCCTAACTGGTTGGCTCTAGCTATACCTCTAGTTATACCTAGTTATAACAAGTTGGCTCTAGTTATACCTATGGGATATTGTCAAAAGGAAATATTTCCCATAGTCTTCCACTATTTACTATTGCTCTCTTTGCTTTCTTTCAGGTGGGCCTGGCATCAGTCCCCGGCCGAAACAACTACGTGGCCATCAAGGGAATCACCAAGACAGGGGACAATGCAGCGACCCTGCAGAGAGAGAGACGGATCCTCATGCTGGCCCGAGACTGCCCGTTCCTGTGTCACCTGTATGCTGCACAGCAGTCTCAGGACCATGCATTCTTCATCACCGAGTACCTGTCCGGCGGCAGCCTGGAGGCTTTACTCAGAATGTGCAGCTGTCTGAACACCGACAACGTAAGATTCTACACAGCAGAGATTGCATGCGGCCTCCAGTTCCTTCACGGACATAACATCGTCCACCGGTAAGTCTAACTTCCCCACACCTGTCTCCTTGTCATGTTGTAAATAATGCATCCAACTTTCCCAGAATCCTGAATTTTGTTAGGCTTTGTGGTGGTACAGTTCATGACCCCTTCACCATTGTCGATCTTTAAAGATTTCCTGTGATGTCCCAGCACCAAAAGCTGTCCTGTGGGCTGCGGATCTCCTTGTGCATGCATTTTTCACTGTGTATTATATAATGTATGTACTGTATCTTTAACCCCTTCCCTCAGAATCACGTCTATAGACGTCATTCAGTTAACCCCGTGATGCGCAGCATCGCACGGGTTAACTGGCAGAAGTCCCGCTGTTTCAAGCAGGGGACAACTTCTGCAACACCCTCCAGGACCATCTGTTGATGGTCCTGGTCAGCGATCACTGTGATTGGTCCCTGTGGACTAATCACAGTGAATGAGCTGACTGGGGGTAAAGTTCATTTCCCCTGCTCTGCCCGCCACTAGAAGTCTGAGCAGAGCAGGGGAAGAAGATGCCGAGAGCTGCTGTGGAGACAGCAGCACTTATCAAGTACCGGCGCGGCAGTGGGGACCGGCGGCAGGCTCTCAACAGCTGGAGGCACACGGGTTGGCGGCGGGTAAGTGGAGGAGGCGGCGGGCGGCATCTGCATCAGAGGCAGCAGTAAAGCTCTTCACTGCTGCTTCTGGTAGTTTAGAAAACTACAACACCCAGCATGCCTTTTGGCTGTCTGGGCATGCTGGGTGTTGTAGTTTTGCAACATCTGGAGGGCCGCAGTTTGGATCAATCTGTGCTCTTCCAGATGTTGCAAAACTACAACTCCCAGCATGCCCAGACAGTCCAGGCATGCTGGGAGTTGTAGTTCTGTAACATCTGGCCCTTCAGATGTTGCCGAACTACAACTCCCAGCATGCCTGGGCATGCTGAGAGTTGTCATTTTGCAAAATCTGGAGGGCTACTGTTTGGACACCACTACACAGTGGTCTCCAAACTGTTCTCCTCCAGATGTTGCAAAACTACAACACCCAGCATGCCCTTTGGCTGTCCGTGCATGCTGGGAGTTGTAGTTTTGCAACAACTGGAGGCACACTGGTTGGGAAACATTGTCTGTTTCCTAACTCAGTGTTTCCCAACCTTTGTGCCTCCAGCTGTTGCAAAACTATAACTCCCAGAATGCACTGAAAAACCATACATGCTGGGAGTTGTAGTTTTGCAACAGCTGGAGGCACACGGGTTGGGAAACACTGAGTTAAGTAACAAACTTTTAGTGTTTTGCAACCAGTGTACCTCCAGCTGTTGCATAACTACAACCCCCATGCACGCACAGCCAAAGGGTATGCTGGGAGTTGTAGTTTTGCCTTCCCCACAGGGGGATTTACAGTGAGTTTCTCGCTGCAAGTTTGAAATGCAGCTAATTTTCCGCTGTAGCTCAAAACTCGCTGTAAACCCGCCTGTGCGAATGTACCCTAAAAACACTACACAACACTAACACAAAATAAAGAGTAAAACACTACATATACACCCCCTTACACTGTCCCCCCCCCCCTCGCCCCTCCCCAATAGAAATGAAAAACATCAGGTATGGCACTGTTTTCAAAACTGAGCCTCCAGCTGTTACAAAACAACAACTCCCAGTATTGCCGGACAGCCATTGACTGTCCAGGCATGCTGGGAGTTTTGCAACAGCTGGAGACACCCTGTTTGGGAAACACTGCCTTAGAATACCCCTATGTCCACCCCTATACAAATCCTTAATTTAGGCCTCAGATAGGCATGGCACTCTGTCACTTCGGAGTACTGTCGTATTTCAAGGAAACCGTTTAGGGCCACATATGGGGTATTTCCGTAATCGGGAGAAATTGTCTAACAATTTTTCGGGGGGCTTTTTCTCCTTTTACCCCCTATGAAAAGGTAAAGTTGGGGTCTACTCCAGCATGTTATTGTAAAAAAATAAAAAATAAAAATTTTACACTAACATGCTGGTGTTGCCCCATACTTTTTTATTTTCACAAAAGGTAAAAGGAAAAAAAGAGCCCAAAGTTTTTAATGCAATTTTTCCTGAGTACGGAAATACCCCATATGTGGGAGTAAAATGCTCTGCGTGCGCACAACAGGGCTTAGGAATGAGAGCACCATGTACATTTGAGGTGATTTGCACAGGGGTGGCTGATCGTTACAGCGGTTCTGACATAAAAAAAAAAAAAACTACATGTGACCCCATAGTGAGCCTTAACACCCCACACCTGTTTGAAGAATTTTCATTGAAAATGAAAAATTTGTGTTTTTTCACTAAAATGCTGGTGTTATCCCAAATTTTTCATTTTCTCAAGGTGTAATAGTAAAAAAGCCCCCCAAAATTTTTATATAAATGCAATATAAGTGGACGTAAAGTGCTCTGCAGGCGAACTACAATGCTCAGAAGAGAAGGAGCACCATTGGGATTTTGTAGAAAGAATTTGGCTGGAATTGAAGGCCATGTGCGTTTACAAAGCCCCCATGGTGCCAGAACAGTGGACCCCTCCCCCCACATTTGACCCCATTTTGAAGATTACAGCCCTCACGTAATGTAATAATGGGTGCTGTGAACATTTACACCCCACAGGCGTTTGACCTGTTTTGTGCACAGTCATCCATGAAAATGAAAAATTTGATTTTTCATTTGCACAGCCCACTGTTCCAAAAGTCTGTCAAACACCAGTGGGGTATAAATGCTCACTGCACCCCTTATTACATTTGGTTAGGGGTTTAGTTTCCAAAATGAGGTCACGTGTGGGGGGGTTTCTGCTGTTCTGGCACCATGGGAGCTTTGTAAACGCACATGGCACCCGACTTCCATTCCAAACAAATTCTCTCCACAAAAGCTTTTTTTTTCTGAGCATTATAGTTCGCCTGCAGAGCACTTTACGTCCATATATGGGGTATTTCCACACGAGGTTACAAATTTTGGGGGGCATTTTTTCCTATAACCTCTTGTAAAAATATTGAATTTGGGGGAAAAAAACTGCATTTTAGTGAAAAAAAAAATGTTTTTCATTTACACATCCGAGTTTAACGAAAAGTTGTCAAACACCTGTGGGGTGTTAAGGCTCACTGTACCCCTTGTTACGTTCCTTGAGGGATGTAGTTTCCAAAATGGTATGCCATGTGTTTTTTTTTTTTTTTTGTTGTCCTTGCACCAAAGGGGCTTCCTAAATGGGACATGCCCCCCAAAAACCATTTCATCAAAATTTGCTTTCCAAAAGCTAAATGTGACTCCTTCTCCTCTGAGCATTGTAGTTCGCACACAGAGCGTTTGACGTCCACACATGGGGTATTACCATACTCAGAAGAGATGGGGTTACAAATTTTGGGTGTCATTTTTCCTATTACCCCTTGTAAAAATTTAAAATATGGGGGGAAAACCAGCATTTTAGTGGGAAAAAAAATTCATTTACACATACAACTTTAACAGAAAGTCATCAAACACCTGTGGGGTGTTAAAGCTCACTGTACCACTTGAGGGGTGTAGATTCCAAAATAGTAAGCTATGTGTTTTTTTTTGTTTTTTTTTGCTGTTATGGAACCATAGGGGCTTCTTAAATGCGACATGCCCCCTAAAAACCATTGCAGCAAAATTCACTCTCCAAAATCCCATTGTCGCTCCTTCCCTTCTGAGCCCTCTAGTGCACCTACAGAACACTTGACATACACATATGAGGTATTTCCTTACTTGAGAGAAATTGGGTTACACATTTTGGGTGGCATTTTCTCCTTCTAGCCTTTATAAAAATGCAAATACTGGGTCTACAGGCACATGTTATTGTAAAAAATAGAGATTTAGAATGTTCTCCTTCACTTTGCTGCTATTCCCTTGAGAAAGTCCAGGCTGACGAAACGTACGTTGGGGCGGTGGTGACAGGTCTCCATTATGGGTAAGTGAGTACCAGCTTTGTTAGTGTTATTACTTTCATGCACTGTTAGTGTCCATTCCAGCTATCCTAAGTGGGTAGCTGGACATTATATTAGTAAAGGTTATATACCCCTTTTCTTGTCCTATTGGACATTATTATTGGACACCCATTACTGCTGCTGTAGATCTCACTGTTTATATACTTCATATGAGCTTGATTATACTAATCATACCTGTCTTACCACCTTCTTTTCGGATTGATTATCTGTTTACAATCATTGACCTTGTATAATGTTAATATTTAGTAGTCATATTTGTGATTTTAAAGAGTATTAATAAAATTATTTTAGTTTTATCAGTAGTCATGGCTCTAGTGTTTCTCTATAAGTATATAAAATTTATTTTCAGAGCTATACTGTAGCATTGGTTTATAGACCCGCAGCGAGTTTTAGATATGGTTTATACACCAGTAGTTTCAATGTACATTATACTACAACGCTGCTATTTCTTGTTGCTAATTATTCCTGTGAAATACCTAAAGAGTTAACAAACCTTTTGAATGTCATTTTGAATACTTTGAGGGGTGCAGTTTTTATAATAGGGTCATTTATGGGATATTTCTAATATGAAGACCCCTCAAATACACTTCAAAACAGAACTGTTCCCTGAAAAATTCTGATTTTGAAAATTTTGTGAAAAATAGGAAAATTACTGCTGAACTTTGAAGCCCTCTGATGTCTTCCAAAAGTAAAAACCTGTCAACTTTATGATGCAAATATAAAGTAGACATATTGTATATGTGAATCAATATATAATTTATTTGGAATATCCATTTTCCTTACAAGCAGAGAGTTTCAAATTCAGAAAAATGCTAAATTTGTTAATTTTTCATAAAATTTAGCAATTTTTAACCAAGAAATCATGCAAGCATTGACAAAAATTTACAACTAAGATAAAGTAGAATATGTCATGAAAAAATAAACTCGGAATCAAATTCATAAGTAAAAGAATCCCAGAGTTATTAATGCTTAAAGTGACAGTGGCCAGATTTGCAAAAAATGCTCTGGTCCATAAGGCCAAAATGACCCCGGTCAGCCCCGCCATTCTGCAAGTGTTCCCCCATACAGCAGAGTCAGCCCCACCATTCTGCAAGTGTTCCCCCATACAGCGGAAGCCCCGCCATTCTGCAAGTGTTCCCCTGTACAGCAGAGTCAGCCCCACCATTCTGCAAGTTTTCCCCCATACAGTGGAGTCAGCCCCGCCAATCTGCAAGGGTTCCCTGTACAGAGGAGTCAGCCCCACCATTCTGCAAGTGTTCCCCCATACAGCAGAGTCAGCCCCACCATTCTGGAAGTGTTCCCCCGTACAGTGGTGAGTCAAGCTCTGGCGGTGATAGTACTTGGACCTTGTGAGAACCCTAGCCAGAGTGGGAAACCTTTCAGTCTCTAATCTCTAGTCAGTATTATTCAAGTGGATGAAAAGCACCATAAGTCCTAGCAAGGCAACAGGACTCCCAAGGGTTACACTGCATCCCTTGTACTCTTCATACTGTGTGTTGTACTATCTACACCTGCTCAGTAAAAGACAGTTATCCGTAACCCGACGTCGGTGTGTTTCTTACTTCCATTGTCTGGCCCCGGAGAAGCTGATAAGAATTCCTTGCACCCCTGTGGCACCACATTACCATTGTCTTTTATTTATAACTCTTTTTTCTTCTTTCATTGCAGAGATATCAAGCCAGATAACATCATGCTGGATAGAGATGGACACATCCGCATCATTGACCTCGGAGTTGCCCAAGATGGCGTCACCTCTTCCAACAAGATCAAAGGAGTGACGGGCACGTTACCTTACATGGCCCCAGAGGTGCTCCAGAGGAAGATGTACTATGCAGCAGTTGACTGGTGGAGCCTGGGGATTGTTGTATCCCGGATGTCAGCAGGACGTTCCCCATTTTACTTTGGCTGCAACAGAGAAATGGCTCGCGATTCCATCACCAGAGAGAAGCCTAATATTCCATCTTGGCTCCCTGCTGACCTGAAAAATCTGATCAAGAAACTGCTGCGTAAGAATCCTGAGAAGCGGCTGGGTGTGAACAGGAACATCAGAGACCATCCATTCTTCACCACCATCAACTGGGAGCAACTGGAGCAGAAGAGAGCACAGCCGCCATTTACACCATTCAAGCCAGCTCTGAAGAAGGGAGACCTGCCGTGGCCAGAGGAAGAGACAGCCCTTCACCCCTTGGAAGGATTCTCTTTCATTGCTCCAAGCTGGGCCTGTTAACATCAGCCCATGGCCATGGCCCAGAGCTCTGTGCCCCCTGACCCGTGCCTCTGCTGCTGTATTAGACCTCGGCTTGTCTATAACATCCTCTCTATACCATCTGAACGCTGCAGATTTCCATCAAGTTGTTACCCTGGATCTTAGCTCCACATCCTCCACAGCCTCTGAAGACCCTCTGTACCCCAGGAGCGGCCTGTGCTTGTAACATCTCAGCACAGACCTGGTAAGTATCACACATCATCACACATACATTAGGATCACACACACATACAGGTAGATAGAAATATACACACAGGTACATACATAGATAGTATAGACACATACACACAGACACACACAACAGATAGCGGTAGATATCGGCTTTGATCCTGGGACTTGTTCCGATCGCCATATTTGGGGTCAGGAAGGAATTTTTCTCCTTTGAGGACAATTGGCTCATTCTTTAAGGGGGTTTTTGCCTTCCTTGGGATCATTCCAGCCATAAATAGGTAACATAACATAATGTACAAAAAATAAGTGAATAATAATAATAAAAAAAGTATTATATATGAATATATAAAAAAAAAATACATAATAGTTTACCATACTAGATAGGTCATGTACTGGCTTTTGATCCTGGGACTTGTTCCGATTGCCATATTTGGGGTCAGGAAGGAATTTTCCCCCCTTACATAAGGATAATTGGCTCTTTCCTCAAGGGGGTTTTCGCCTTCCTTTGGATCAACACAGTATATAAAAAAGCTTTGCTTTTACATTTATACATTACACATAGCAAAATAAAACATAACACACATTTCTAAAATTTGCAGAATCCCAGTATCCCCTTCCTGTAACTATATAAACGAAATAAAATGTCCTTTTCCCCCTTTACATCATTGTGTCTGTGTCTTTATTTCCATTGTTTGATCATGTATTGTTCTAATAAATACAGTGAAACCTCTTTGAGAAGACCACCCAAATTTCTTCTGGTCTTCTATTGCAGTGGTGTCCTAAAAACAAGACCACTATGGGGGTGGTCTTTTCAAAGAGGTGGTACAAAGCTTCATTTGCACTAAATGTATCATATTGTTGCAGAATGTTTCATACTTTTGAACATATTTAATGGAATTGGGTAGTGCAAACATTTGACAACTTTTTGTTGAATAGAATAAAAGTGTTTAAAAAACCATGGCACTTAAACCATGTCTCCTTTTGTTAGGCCAAACATGTATAACTGATGGTGTAAATTAGTAAAAAGAAAAAAATGGCACAATATGCTGGATAAATATGTCTACAAAGTCAAAGACAGAAAAAAATTGTGCAAAATGTGCCTAAGAACTGACACCCGATGCTTGATAAATCCTCCCCAAGGCGCCCAAAATTTTAAAAAAATTATCTTCCCCTATAAACGGGTATAGATGGAGGCAGGGGCGTACCTAGAGCATTTGGCACCCGGGGCGGACCCTTTGTTTCAGCCCCTCCCCCCCCCACACACACACGCACCCCCCTTAATTACACCCCCTCCCCTCCCCCAGGGGCAGACTGACAACACTCGGGGCCCCTGGACCAAAAAAAAGGCAAGGGCCCCTGCTAGGCTCTGCAGCTCGTCAATCTTCTGCCACGCTACTATTCCACCCAAATCCCACACACAATAAATTAAAATTTATATATGTGAGAAACACTTTAACATAGGTAAATTTCCATGACCAATAATACTGGTATACAAGGAGCAAATATATACCACCACACAATAACTGGATAATACCGCCATACTGTACTGAATAAAACCACTATATACAGACCAGTATACTATACAGGATCTGTATGCAATATTAGTGATTATATACAGGACCATATAGCGGTAGATATCATCTGTACACAGGATATGTATACCGTATAAGTGATTACAGTTACATTTTGGGACTCACAATTACGTCTTTTCTGATCAGCGGCGTCCTCTTTCCTCTTCTTCTCCGTCCGGATAAGACCGCCATGTGAATCTCTTAACATCTGCAGGAAAAACATGTCAGACTAATTTTTTCAGTGCCCTCCCCTCCTCTACACAATCTTCCCATCTATAGGCCCACAAACTGTAATAATGCCCTCCTTCGTGTCCTGCACAGTAAATGGGCAGGTAGGTAGGTAGCCAGGTAACCCCCTCTTTCCCATAGGTATATGCAGAGTTACACCCCCCCATCTTTCCCATAGGTATATGCAGAGTTACACCCCCCTCTCTTTCCCATAGGTATATGCAGAGCTACGCTACACCCCCCTCTTTCCCATAGGTATATGCAGAGTTACACCCCCCCTCTTTCCCATAGGTATATGCAGAGATACACCCCCACCCCCTCTTTCCCATAGGTATATGCAGAGCTACCCCCCCTTTTTCCCATAGTATATGCAGAGTTACACCCCCCCCCTCTTTCCCATAGGTATATGCAGGGTTACCCCCCCTCTTTCCCATAGGTATATGAAGAGCTACCCCCCCCCTTTCCCATATGTATATGTGGAGCTACACCCCCCCTTCCCCATAGGTATATACTGAGCTACACCCCCCTCTTTCCCATAGGTAAATGCAGAGCTACACCCCACCCTCTTTCCCATAGTTATATGCAGAGCTACACCCCACCCTCCTTTCCATAGGTATATGCAGAGCTACACCCCACCCTTCCCCATAGGTATATGCAGAGATACACCCACCCCTCTCCCTCCCTTTCCCATAGGTATATGCAGAGCTGCCCCCCTCTCCCTCCCTTCCCTATAGGTATATGCAGAGCACCCCCCTTTCCCCCCCTTCACTATAGGTATATGCAGAGCATCACCCACCCTCTCCCTCCCTTCCCTATAAGTATATGCAGAGAACCCCCCTCTCCCCCCCTTCCCTATAAGTATATGCAGAGCACCCCCCTCTCCCCCCTTCCCTATGAGTATATGCAGAGCACCCCCCCTCTCCCCCCTTCCCTATAAGTATATGCAGAGCTCCCCCGCTCCCCCCTTCCCTATAAGTATATGCAGAGCACCCCCCCCTCTCCCCCCTTCCCTATAGGTATAGGCAGGGTTAAAAAAATAAAATAAAAAAAAGATGCTCACCTGATATACCACACAGCGATCTCCTCAGCTGCAGGGCCTGCGTCTTCTCCCCTCCGCAGTACAGGCGCCAATGAGTACTCAGGCAAAAATTAACTTATCCTCTATTCACAGGATAGGGGATAAGTAGCTGATCGCAGGGTCTGACCTCTGGGGCCCCCCGCTATTTCCAGGACGGGACCCCGTCACTCTCAGTGAGGAGGATGTGTCGTCTACGGGTAGATGGCATGCGCTCCATTTATTTCTATGGGAGCGCCGATGATGTCGTTTTGTCGCTCCCATAAAAATGAATAGAACGAGTGCCGGCTGCATCACGCACTCCTCACTGAGTGCCGGGTCCTGTCCCGGTGGTCGTGGGTGGGGGGCTGGACCCAGCAGTTGAACCCTCTGCGATCAGCTAATTATCCCACATCCTGTGAATAGAGGATAAGTTAAAGGGGTACTCCCGTGGAAAACTTTTTTTTTTAAATCAACTGGTGCCAGAAAGTTAAACAGATTTGTAAATTACTTCTATTAAAAAATCTTAACCCTTCCAATACATTTTATGGGCTATATACTACAGAGGAAATGCTTTTCTTTTTGGATTTCTCTGATGTCACGACCACAGTGCTCTCTGCTGACATCTGCTGTCCATTTTAGGAACTGTCCAGAGCAGCATATGTTTGCTATGTGGATTTTCTCCTGCTCTGGACAGTTCCAAAAATGGACAGCAGAGGTCAGCAGAGAGCACTGTGTTCGTGACATCAGAGAAATGCAAAAAGAAAAGCATTTCCTCTGTAGTATATAGCCCCTAAAAAGTACTGGAAGGATTAAGATTTTTAAATAGAAGTAATCTACAAAACTGTTTAACTTTCTGGCACCAGTTGATTTAAAAAAAAAAAAAAAAGTTTTCCACGGGAGTACCCCTTCAACTTTCGCCAGAAATCTCTTTTAATAGTAAAACGTTTTGTGTATGGTAATTTTTTGGCACTTTGTTCAGGTCAGTATCAGTCAGTGTAACTCACTCAGGACGAAGGGCGTACCTGTACGCCCTACGCACGGTCCCGGTGTTTAAAATGGTGCATCACATCGGATCGGTCCCGGCTGCTAACCATAGCCGGGTCCCTGGGATAATGCATGCGGCACCGATCGCTGTGCCACGCGCTATTAACCCTTCAGACGCGGCGATCAAAGTTGATTGCCGCATCTGAAAACGAAAGTAAACGCTTCCCAGCAGCTCAGTCGGGCTGATCGGGACATAGCGATAAAATCACGATGTCCCGATCAGCTAGGACGCGAGCGTAGACCCCCTTACCTTGCTCCGTCATGTCCGATCGGCATTTGATTGCTCCAAGCCTGAGCTACAGGCTTGAGCAATCGAGACCCTATCTCGCTGATCCATGCAAAGCTATGGCTTTGCAGGGATCAGGGTAAGAGATCAGTGTGTGCAGTGTTATAGCTCCCTATGCGGAAATGTCCCCATGCGGAAATGTCCGAACTATAAAAATATATCATTAATTAAACCACACGGTCAATGGCGTACGCGCAAAAAAATTCCAAAGTCCAACATAGCGTATTTTGGGTCACTTTTTATATCATGAAAAAATTAATATAAAGCGATCAAAAAGTCTGATCAATACAAAAATGGTACCGATAAAAACTTCATACTGGCCCATACATGGAAAATGTAAAAAGTTCTAGGGGTTAGAAGATGAGAATTATTAACATACACATTTCGTGCATGTAGTTATGATTTTTTTCCGAAGTACAACAAAATCGAACCTATATAAGTAGGATATCATTTTAACCGTATGGACCTACAGAATAGAGATAAGGCGTTATTGTTACCAAAAAATGCACTGCGTAGAAACGGAAGCCCCCAAAATCTACAAAATTAAATTTTTTCTTCAATTTTGTCGCACAATGAATTTTTTTCCCATTTTGCCGTGGATTGTTTGGTAAATGATGAATGTCACTGCAAAGTAGAATTGGTGGCGCATAAAATAAGCCATCATATTGAATTTTATGTGCAAAATTTAAAGCGTTATGATTTTTTGAAGGTGATGAGGAAAAAATGAGAATGCAAAAACGGAAAAAACCTGCACCCTTAAAGGGGTACTCCGCCCCTAGACATCTTATCCCCTATCCAAAGGATAGGGGATAAGATGTCAGATCGTCGCGGGCCCGTTGCTGGGGACCCCCGGGATCACCGCTGCGGCAACCCGCTGTCATTACTGCACAGAGCGAGTTCGCTCTGTGCGTAATGACGGGCGATACAGGGGACGGAGCAGTGTGACATCATGGCTCTGCCCCTCGTGACATCACGGCCCGCCCCTTAATACAAGTCTATGGCAGGGGCGTGACAACCGCCACGCCCCCCTCCCATAGACTCGTATTGAGGGGGGCGGGCCGTGACGTCACGAGGGGCGGGGCCGTGACGTAAAGATACTCCGGCCCCTGTACTGCCCATCATCACGTACAGAGCAAACTCGCTCTGTGCAGTAATGACAGCGGTGTGCCGCAGCGGTGATCCCGGGGGTCCCCAGCAGCGGGACCACGATGATCTGACATCTTATCCCCTATCCTTTGGATAGGGGATAAGATTTCTAGGGGCGGAGTACCCCTTTAAGGGGTTAAAACAGGTATTTTTCAAGCAAAAACTGCTGGAAAAAAAGCAGTCAAAAATTTCAGCCATGTTTGCGGTAATATATATATATACAGTGCACTGTAGAAGCCGACAGGACTGTACGGCTCCCCGTAACCAAGCAGGTATGCACATGGAGACTATCGCTAGACGCCTAACTGGATTGACCATATTCAAGGCGCTCCAGGGTCTGCTATCTGTCTATTTATGACTCTGGATATCAATTTTAAGTAATATCAAGAGGCGGTACTATATCACTGCCTGCTTGTGATGAGTGTTTTGTTCCCTGCTATATGTAGACGTGGCTTATGACTGTACCACTTATAAGCAGGGCTCATCTGGTATATTAAATAGCACCCAACCTGTCCCTGAGGAGGTCATGGATGGTGACCGAAACGCGTTGGACATTAAGGGAAATAACTGATGATGCTAAAATTACAATACTAAACACTCGTGGTCATTTAACAGTGTGTAATTATTGCGTCCTTATGGTGGGGAGATATTATCAGATCTACCCCACACTGTACATTCACATATATTTATATATTTTTTTAAGATTACTTGATTAAAAGTTAAGTCTTAGTCACTCCTCTCCCCCCCCCCCTCTTTGAGTATGGAGATACCCCATAAGTGGACCTGAAGTGCACTACGGGCGAACTACAATGCTCAGAAGAGGAGGAGCACCATTGAGCTTTTGGAAAGAGAATTCGTTTGGAATGGTAGTCAGGGGCCATGTGCATTTACAAAGCCCCCCGTGGTGCCAGAACAGTGGACCCCCCACATGTGACCCTATTTTGGAAACTACACCCCTCACAGAATTTAATAAGTGGTGCAGTGAGCATTTACACCCCACTGGCGTTTGACAGATCTTTGGAACAGTGGGCTGTGCAAATGGAAAATTAAATTTTTCATTTTCAAGGATCACTGTGGGGCGTAAATGTTCACTGTACCCCTTATTACATTACATGAGGGGTGTAGTTTCCAAAATGGGGTCACATATGGGGGGGGTCCATTGTTCTGGTACCATGGGGGCTTTGTAAACACAAGTGGCCTTCAATTTCGGATACATTTTCTCTTCAAAATCCCAATGGCGCTCCTTCTCTTCTGAGCATTGAAGTGCACCCATAGAGCACTTTACATCCACATATGGGGTATGCTCTTACTCAGAAGAAATTGGGTTACAAATCTTGGGGGGCTTTTTTTTATTTTCCCTTGTGAAAATGAAAAATTTAGGGTGACAACAGCATTTTAGTGAAAAAATGTTTTTTTTTTTCATTTTCCCATGCAACTTTAAAGAAAATTTTTCAGCAGCTAATAAGTACAGGAAGGATTAAGATTTTTTAATAGAAGTAGTTTACAAATCTGTTTAACTTCCTGGCACCAGTTGATAAAAAAAAAAAAAAAAGTTTTTCACCGGAGTACCCCTTTAAGAAATTGTGCCTAGCAGGACTATGCTAAGACTGTTCCATTTCCAAGTTCAGCAACGTAACCATTAAGCTTTGTGCCTGACCATCAGGTCAAGAGACTCCTAGCCAGTAGGAGATTCGTAAGTTTTGGGCCCGGCTGATTGTGGCAGTCGTGAAACATAGTGTGGTATCCCGGTACCGTATTTCATACTGTACCTTTGTAGAGGTCCCCATAGTCAGAGTCCCTAGGAAAGTCGGGGTCCCTCTTCTATAGTTCTCCCCTCGTCACCCCTTAGTTAGTTCATATGTATATATTCAAATGCCTACCTGTTCAGCGTAGCAGGACCTGCGGGTCATGTGATTAGGGTCAGAACTCTATGGTTTTGCTAAAGGACCTTTGGTGGTTCTCATGACGTGTTCACCCACAATGCAATGTAACGGTGAGTGACAGTTGTTATGGCCCAATCCAAAACGGCCAGCCCCTGCCCATATAAGGGAGCTGCGCCATCTTGATCGCTCTCTTGGGTTGCTGATTCTGGATGAGGTAGGACCTCCGCAGCTTACAAGACAATTTACTAGGCCAAAGCCTTGCGGCCTCGGCCTCTAACATAGCGGATATACTAAGCAATTCCCCGCTACTCCCCGCAAGATCACTGGAGCTAAACGCTCCCTTAAATCCAGCGGATCTATGCTACCAAATCTCTGAGAAGCTAAATTGAGCTTATCTGATCCCAACCAACTGTCAATCGCTACTCAGCTATATCTATAGAGACTCTGTTATCTGGACTGTTACTATTGCTGCGTGTACAGAAATTCTTCAGTAAAAGTTCCTGCAAGTTTTCAGTTAACAGTGGTTGTGGACAATCCTTTATTCTACATTCACCTATTGCTTTTGGGAAGGGTGGCAATAGGCCTATCAAGATTACAGAATTTAACCATCACCCTGGCGTCACGAGTGACAAGGGTTAACAACGCCCTTTATTATTCTGAACAGCAACACCCTAACTACCCTACACCCCACAAGGCTTTATCCCCCAAGGTTACCACAATAGACTCCTAGTGTAGGTGGACTGCAGATCCTTACATGCCAGTTTTGTGTACATATCCCTATATTCATGAGACTTTCTAGCTATAAATTGCACTTATCAGGTGTATGCGCCTGAACCTTGTTGGAGTGTTAATAAATATGTCAGCTTGTATAATAAAAATGTATATGGTCCTTGTACACAGAAAATATAGCTTTGTGTCTGTGTACATAAAAAGTAGGTAAAGGTTGTACACGAAAAAAATGTCCGCTAGATGCACGTGTACACTAAAAAACTAAAAACTTAAATAATTCTTGTATACATGTACATACAAATGTATAAAAACACTAAAAAGGTGTTTTAGTAGTTACTAAATAGGTCACTCTCCCGGACCCTCCGAGAGTAGCATTCCAGTCGCCAATCGCTAGCACCTGTCTCAACAAAAATAACAGGGTAGGGGGGGCGTGGCTGGCCATGCAAGGAGAAGGTCACTAGCCTGCTGAGCTCCGTATCCACGGCCCAGAAAACAGGGGAAATCTTTATTCCACATGCGACCCAAGACACAGCCAAAGGTCGAGGGGACCGACCCTGAAGCTACCAGTCCCCATTTCTAATTTCTTCAGCCCCTTGCAGAGCCTGGAGGATTCCATGGGGCCGATGACAGTGCTCTCCAAGATGGCGCCGGCACCCGCACCTAAGGCCGCGCTTAACCACTCCCCGCCAGTGACGAGGAGAAGCGCAGCCAGCTCGGCCGGAGCTGCAGCGCAGTACGGGAGGCTAAAGGCGCTGACCGACCTACCTGTCCGAAGCCCGGCGACACAGAAGAGGGGTCCGGAAGGCGAGCACACCACAGCGGGTGTTTCGACGGAGGTCCGGGGGACCCGGACTCTGGACGCGGCCCCCGCTCCGGGACTTCCCCAGCACGCAGGGGCTACGGGCGCTGCGCCGCGGCTTTCCCCCTCAGACTGCAAAGAGGGACGGATGGAGAGCGGCACGAACCCTTCCTGGAGCGCGCCACCACAGCTGCCTGCGGGACTGCACTCTTCCGCAGGGGTTCCGACAGGCCCAACACAGATACCGCTGGCTGCCGGCTTGAGGAGAGAGCTGACGGACAATGAACCTGAGGCGCACAGCACCGCTGATGGCGAGGTAGGACCAGGGGAGATACCAGTGCTCAGCACCCATCATATGCTTCCCCTCCCTGCACCCCTGGTTCCCCTGAGGATGGAGCAGTTTCACCTTCCGAGAGTGTCCCCTCCATTTTTCGCAGCCCCAGGGACTCACAGAGTTCCCAGCTATCCCTCTCTGCTGCAGGAAGAGGACCAATATTGCGGCCCGACTACATGGACCCTGGACTTTTCACCACAGTGTCAGCAACGGGGGCTACTTGGGGTGATGAAGCCCATGCTCCTTTGCCCACTCCTGCTAAGGGACTGCCTGTGAGCCTCCCACCTGTTATACGCCCTGTTGTTCAACCACAGTTTCTTCAGGGCTCTGCCCTATCACATGGACATGGGGATCCTCTATCCACGTCATTACCCCCCCCCCCCCCCCAGCTCAGGCCGTCGCCTTGCTAAAGGGGCACCCAGAACTCCAAGCACTTCTAGCGCTTCTGCCGACCAAAAGTGATATGTCTGCGATGGCTCTGGACTTAAAGCATGCCTGGTGCCAGGATTTGCAACCTGTCCTGCAAGATGTGTCTGACCTACAGGGAAAGGTGAAGTCCCTTGAGGACTTTCGGGCCACGGCGCTTGATACCATGAGAGACCTATAGACCTCCCTAACTGCTCAGGCTTCTACACAGTGTGCGTTGGCAGACCACCTGGACGATGTGGAAAATAGAAGTCGGTGAAACAATATTCGTATCCGGGCCTCCCTGAGGCCACGAGGAGCCAGGACCTATTCCACACTGTTACGCCGAGCGCTCCGGGTCCCCGTTCCTCCCCGGAGCGCTCGCCTCATCTTCGTTGTTGCAGCGCCCCGGTCAGATCCACTGACCGGGTGCGCTGCGGTCCCGCCTTCAGCCGGGATGCGATTCGCGATGCGGATAGCGCCCGCTCGCGATGCGCACCCCGGCCCCCGTACCTGACTCGCTCTCCCTCGGTCCTGTCCCGGCGCGCGCGGCCCCGCTCCCTAGGGCGCGCGCGCGCGCCGGGTCTCTGCGATTTAAAGGGCCAGTGCACCAATGATGGTGCCTGGCCCAATCTTCCCAATTAGCTTAATTGGCTCCCACCTGTGCACTTCCCTATATCTAGTCACTTCCCCTGCACTCCCTTGCCGGATCTTGTTGCACTTGTGCCTAGTGAAAGCGTTTCCTTGTCTGTTCCTAGTCCGTGTTCCTGACCTCCTGCCGTTGCCCCTGACTACGATCCTTGCCGCCTGCCCCCGACCTTCTGCTACGTCCGACCTTGCTTCTGCCTACTCCCTTGTACCGCGCCTGTCATCAGCAGTCAGAGAGGTGAGCCGTTGCTAGTGGATACGACCTGGTCACTACCGCCGCAGCAAGACCATCCCGCTTTGCGGCGGGCTCTGGTGAAAACCAGTAGTGACTTAGAACCGGTCCACTAGCGCGGTCCTCGCCAATCCCTCTCTGACACAGAGGATCCACTACTTGCCAGCCGGCATCGTGACAGTAGATCCGGCCATGGATCCCGCTGAAGTTCCTCTGCCAGTTGTCGCTGACCTCACCACGGTGGCCGCCCAGCAAGCCCGACAGATCGCCCTTCTAACCCGTCAGCTGTCGGAAATGTCCACCATTTCGCACCAACTTCAGTCGCAACTTCTCCAGCAATCTTCTCCTCCGCCAGCTCCTGCACCTCCTCCGCAGCGAGTGGCCACTCCTAGCCTCCGCCTGTCCTTGCCGGACAAATTTAATGGGGACTCTAAGTATTGCCGTGGCTTTCTTTCGCAATGTTCCCAGCACTTGGAGATGATGTCGGACCAGTTTCCTACTGAAAGGTCTAAGGTGGCTTTCGTGTTCTGCCTTCTGTCTGGAAAAGCCCTGTCATGGGCCGCACCGCTCTGGGACCGCAATGACCCCGTCACTGCCTCTGTACACTCCTTCTTCTCGGAAATTCGAAGTGTCTTTGAGGAACCTGCCCGAGCTTCTTCAGCCGAGATTGCCCTGCTGAACCTGGCCCAGGGTGTTTCTTCCGTTGGCGAGTACGCCATTCAGTTCCGTGCTCTTGCTTACGAGTTGTCCTGGAATAGTGAGGTTCTCTGCGCGACCTTTAAAAAAGGCCTATCCAGCAACATTAAAGATGTTCTGGCCGCACGAGAGACTCCTGCTGACCTACATGAACTCATTCATCTAGCCACTCGCATTGACATGCGTTCTTCCGGATGGCGTCTGGAGCTCCGCCTGGATATGGACTTTGTTCGCACGAAGCGTTTTTTCTCTCCGGCTCCTCTCTCCTCTGGTCCTCTGCAATCTGTTCCTGTGCTTCCCGCCGCGGAGGCTATGCAAGTTGACCGGTCTCGCTTGACACCTCAAGAGAGGACACGACGCCGCATGGAGAATCTTTGCCTGTACTATGCTGGTACCGAACACTTCCTGAAGGATTGTCCTATCCGTCATCCCCGCCTGGAAAGACGTACGCTGACTCCGCACAAAGGTGACACAGTTCTTGATGTCAACTCTGCTTCTCCACGCCTTACTGTGCCTGTGCGGATATCTGCCTCTACCTTCTCCTTCTCTACTATGCTCTTCTTGGATTCCGGATCTGCAGGAAAAATTTTTTTGGCCTCTCTCATCAACAGGTTCTACGTTCCTGTGACCAGTCTCGCCAGACCCCTCTACATCTATTGTTTTTACAATAAACGATTGGACTGTCTCGTACGTTTCCACACAGAACCCCTCCTAATGTGCATCGGACCTCATCACGGAAAAATTGAGTTTTTTTTCCTCAGGTTCTTTGGCCCCAAGAAGAGGGGGAGACCCAAGGGGGGGAGTACTGTTACGCCGAGCGCTCCGGGTCCCCGTTCCTCCCCGGAGCGCTCGCCTCATCTTCGTTGTTGCAGCGCCCCGGTCAGATCCACTGACCGGGTGCGCTGCGGTCCCGCCTTCAGCCGGGATGCGATTCGCGATGCGGATAGCGCCCGCTCGCGATGCGCACCCCGGCCCCCGTACCTGACTCGCTCTCCCTCGGTCCTGTCCCGGCGCGCGCGGCCCCGCTCCCTAGGGCGCGCGCGCGCCGGGTCTCTGCGATTTAAAGGGCCAGTGCACCAATGATGGTGCCTGGCCCAATCTTCCCAATTAGCTTAATTGGCTCCCACCTGTGCACTTCCCTATATCTAGTCACTTCCCCTGCACTCCCTTGCCGGATCTTGTTGCACTTGTGCCTAGTGAAAGCGTTTCCTTGTCTGTTCCTAGTCCGTGTTCCTGACCTCCTGCCGTTGCCCCTGACTACGATCCTTGCCGCCTGCCCCCGACCTTCTGCTACGTCCGACCTTGCTTCTGCCTACTCCCTTGTACCGCGCCTGTCATCAGCAGTCAGAGAGGTGAGCCGTTGCTAGTGGATACGACCTGGTCACTACCGCCGCAGCAAGACCATCCCGCTTTGCGGCGGGCTCTGGTGAAAACCAGTAGTGACTTAGAACCGGTCCACTAGCGCGGTCCTCGCCAATCCCTCTCTGACACAGAGGATCCACTACTTGCCAGCCGGCATCGTGACACACACTGTCACAGGAATATTCAATCTACTGCTGAGACGCCCACCAGACACCCACATCGAGCTTGATAGGGTCCACAGGGCGCTCAGAGCACCGAGCACGGACTCCTCTCGTCCACGCGATGTCATTTGCAGAGTCCATAAGTATACTCTGAAGGAACAGATCATGCTCAAAGCAAGGCAACGCGGAGATGTGGACTTTGATGGTGCAATCCTACAGTTATACCCGGACTTATCCAGACGCACCCTGCGACAAAGGGCCCTCCTCCGGCCTCTTCTGAGAGAACTCCAGAATCGGAATTTGTTCTACAGATGGGGCTTCCCGTTTGCCCTGCATGTCACTGCTGGGGATGTGAACGCTTCCCTGCGAGAGCCGAGAGACTTGCCGCTTTTCCTGTCATCGCTGGGCTTGCCGCCCTTGTCTCTGCCGGAGTGGGACATCTTCCTGAAGGACCCGTATGCTGCACCCCCGGGCATTCGTCTCTCTCACAGACTACCAGCTAGGCGACCCAACCCGGGCTGGCCGCTACCGCAACGCCACAGGAGAACAAGGCGTAACTCCTCCGGACCCACTGCTGATGACTGAGTGGAGCAGCTTACCCCTTTTTTTTTTGTGGGACGCAGTTTTTCTATTGTTGACCTGTCTCCCTCACACATGAAGAGTGGTGCATCGCACCTGCCTTCCCCCCTCACTTTAGAAACCTCCTCACACTGCAGGCATAGCCTTACCCCAACTAGGGCTGGTGTGGGTTTACTACACCTGATAGGCAGACAAAATTTTTTCTGCAACTAGTACTACCTTGCAGGCACTTGAGCTTGCTTTTTAGTTTTTTTCTTTGTTGTTTTAGTGTTTTGTTTCCCTGTTTCTGATCCCTGTTTTTTCTCTTTTCCAGTAGGACTGGTTGTTCACTCCCCGCCGGGCCCCTGTTGCTGTGTCATCTCGATCTACGCTGTCCAGCTATCGCCCAGAGTGCTTAATGGCAGAGGTGAAGTTGGTCACCCTGAATGTTCAGGGATTCAATGTTCCGGAGAAGAGGTCACAAATTCTCTACCATATGCTCAAGCTCAAGGTCAGACTTATATGTTTACAGGAGACCCACTTTAAAACAGGTCATGTCCCAGATAGACTCAGCAGGTACTTCACCACCTGGTTCCATAGCTCCAACCCGGATTCCCGCTCGAAGGGGGTATCTATTGGTATACACCGATCCCTACCATTTAGTGTACAGGCTGTCCGGGTGGATCAGAACGCTCGATATCTCTTTGTTCGGGGCAACATATTGAACCAGGTGGTGATGGTAGCGACGGTCTATGCCCCTAACAGCGGTCAGGTGGCCTTTCTGGCAAAGACTCTGGAGGAACTGTCTTCATTTGCCCAGGGTATGGTGTTGCTGGGTGGGGACTTTAATGTTGCGGTTCACCCACTGCTGGATGCGTCCGCGGGCCACTCAGCAATCTCCTTTCGCCAACTGAGCAGACTTAAAAAATTATTGCACTCCCTCCAGCTGTGCGACGTGTGGCGCCTCCAGCATCCGGGTGATCGGGACTACACCCACTTTTCATCCCCACATGGATCATATAGCAGGCTGGACTATGTGTTCCTGTCACACTACCAGCTACCCAGATTGTCATCCTCGCAGATCGGAAGCCTCTTTCTTTCCGATCACGCCCCGGTTTACTGTACAGTGATGATCCCTTCCTTGAACACCCCACGGTTTTCATGGCTTTTGAACGAGTCCCTCCTCCTGGACACCCTTTGCCTGTCGGATCTGAGGATGGCGATCCCGCACTTTCAGTCCGATCACGCAAATGACCAGACCTCCTTGCCCCACCAATGGGAAGCTCTTAAGTGTGTGTTGCGTGGTATTTTGATCAGCCATAGCTCTCGCCTTAAGAGAGAAAATGCAGCCAAACTGAAGCGCCTTCTTGAGACGCTCCGTGATTTGGAGGCCTTGCACAAACGAACTCTCTTGGAGTCTACGTTGAGGGAACTCATCAAAATTCGTCATGAAATCCGCTCCCTTCTGAACGACTCTTTCAGACAGTACAGCCAGAGATGCGCAAAGGCCTTTTATGAATGGGGCAAAAAACCGGGCAGACAATTGGCCAGAGCTCTCAAAGAGAGAGAAGGTCGGCTTTATTTGTCCCGTCCATAAATACTCCGGGTGGTGGAAAGTCGTACCTTACTGCTGACATATTGACGGCCTTTGAAAAATATTGCTATGATCTCTACAACCTTCCCACCCAGCCGTCCCCCCCCCCCCACATCCACTGTCGTCTCCCTCTCTGGCTGACTACATACGGCGGACGGCTCTCCCGCGTCTGTCGGAGGAGGACATAGCTGCCTTGGAGGCCCCGTTCTCCGAGGAGGAGATTGCACAAGCGATCTCTAACCTGCCCTTGGGCAAAAGCCCGGGACCGGATGGGTACACGTCCAAATTCTTTAAAACACTGAAAGATAGCCTGCTCCCTGTCCTCGGTAGGACGTTTAATAGTATCACCCCGAACCTGGGATTTCCCACCGATTCACTCAGTGCCTATATAACGGTCATCCCTAAAGAAGGACGGGACCCAAACCTCTGCGCTAGCTACCGCCCTATATCTCTGCTGAACACAGATCTCAAACTGTTAGCCAAATTGCTGGCGGATCGTTTGGCTTTGGTCCTTGCCCCCCTAGTCCACCCTGATCAGACCGGATTTATATGCTCCCGAGAGGCACATGATAACACGGTACGTGCCTTCTCGATAATCCATAGGGCTACTGCTCATAAGAAACCGCTGTTACTCCTTTCTCTCGACGCGGAGAAGGCTTTTGACAGGGTGGACTGGGGATTCATGAGAGCAACGCTGGAACAGATAGGCCTAGGCCCTTCTATGCTAGGGCGAGTGACAGCTTTTTACAGAGACCCTCAGGCCCGGGTGAGAATCAATGGGTCCTTATCAACTCCGATACCCATCCGGAATGGGACGCGCCAGGGGTGCCCGCTTTCCCCCCTTCTGTACGTTCTGTGCATGGAGCATTTACTGAATGCTCTCAGATCTGATCCGAACATTAAGGGGTTTACCCTTGGGGGAGGCGGACATCTCTGCTCTGCGTTCGCAGACGACCTCCTCCTCTACCTATCTTCCCCGTGCTCCTTCTTACCTGCAGCCCTGCTCGTCCTGAGGGAATACTCCCACTACAGCAACCACAGGATCAATATGTCCAAGAGTGTGGCCCTGCCATTAGCCCTCCCGGTGGATAGTGTATTACGGTTAAAGAGGGATCACCCCTTTCACTGGGCTACCGGGTCCTTTAAATATCTAGGCATCCATATCCCGATAGACCTGTCAGACACCTTCGCCCTGAATTTCCAACCGTTGTCGGTGACTCTTGCTAAGGACTTAAATAGATGGACATCTGGCGCTTTCTCCTGGCTGGGCCGCGCCAATATTGTTAAAATGAACTTTCTTCCGAGGCTGTTGTATCTTTTCCAGACGATCCCGATAGCTCTCCTATTTTCGCAAACTTGACAAAATGATTCGCTCATTTATATGGGCGCGACGGTCGTCTAGGATCTCTGGCCGGGTCTTGGTTAGGAGGAAGCAGGCAGGTGGTCTGGCAGTCCCTGACTGCCGGGCTTACTATGTAGCGGCTACCCTGGCCAGACTCCTGGATTTCTTCCACGGCCGTGTCTCTAAACAGTGGGTGGTGCTGGAATCGTATGGCGCAACTATGAATGTAGCCCTGTATCCTTGGCTACCCCCGACCATATACTCGCAACGTGTGTTGGAGACACTGCCTTGGGTGTCTAGAGAGTTGATTGTTACCCATACCAGATACTTGCGTAGATCTCAGGTCTTTTCGGCTGATGGTCCGCTGACCCCGATCATTGGCAACCCTAGTTTTCCACCGGGTATGACTACTGACTCTTTCCTGGGTCTTTCCTCATCCCCAGCCCTACCCATACGTCGTTTTCTTAATGGGACACAGTTGAAGCCATACAATGACTTAGTCCCGTCACATCTTCAGACTTCCATCAGGCTGATGCAATACCTTCAGCTAAGACACTTCCTTGATACTGCTGGGCGTTCCTTGAGGTTGGACTGACCCCCTTCTCCCTTTTGAAGAGCTGTGTGTTCCCCCCCCCCCCCCCCCCCCGGTGTATAAGGTGGTTTCTCGAGTTTATGGTCTCTTACAGGATGAAGCGACTCAGCATCCCCCCAAATTTGAATCATCCTGGGAGGAGGAACTACACACCACTGTTGCTCGCTCTGATTGGACGACGGCTTATGAAATGTGTCATCAGATCTCAATATCTTGCAGGGCACAGGAAACCAACTATAAGATCTTGTCTAGGTGGTATAGAGTACCGGCCCTATTCCACAAATTCTACCCTTCAGTATCGGACCTTTGCTGGCGCTGTGGTACTGATAGGGGGACCATGTCCCATATCTGGTGGTCCTGTCCTTCCCTCACGGCCTTTTGGATGACAGTAACTTCACGGATTACCCTAGTGACTGGTGTGACTAACCCCAATGACCCAAAGGGGCTGCTCCTGTCCATAATACTGACCTCCAGAAAGTCACCCTCTAGACTTTTGGCTAACATGATGCTTATGGCTGCTAGGTCAGTGATTCCCAAGAGATGGAAAGACTGTAATCCCCCAACTGTCACCGAGTGGTATAAGGAAATCCTGTTTGTTAGCCGTATGGAGGAACTGATGGCTGATTCCAATGGTCGCACCGCTAGATACACTGTGATTTGGGGCCCGTGGATTAGCTTTACTGGTACCCAGCTCTACAGGGAGGCCTAACGAGTTTGTCTAGGTTTCCCCTCCTCCCTCCCTCTCCCTCCCCCCCCCCCCCCCTCAGTGTTTCGGACCTCTCCTCCGGAGTCATTATTGAAACGTTTCGAACCTACATGATTGCCTCGGGACACGGGGCCCCGGCGGTGACTGGGACACTGGTATCAAGTAAGTGACTTCCCAATTCTGCTTCTGGCGACCCCTCCCCTCTCCCCCCCCCCCCCTTATTTCTCTCTCCTTTTTTCTTCTCACTATTTGTCATGTTACTTTTCACCCACTCTTTCTCTTCCGCTGGAAACAGCTTAACCCGTCCCATTGTTACCTACCCGATTTTTGGTTTCTCTATTTTTATACTTGCTATGATTTGCCTTTCAATGCTTCCTAAACTCAGCATTGCTCTTTATTGATTGCTGACCAGCAGTAGAACTCTTACTTTGTTCTCACGTACTTATGAGAACAGTGGCTTTCTTTGCTACTTATTGCTCATGCATGGATGTCACTGCTAATATATTCATGGCTTGTATTTTGCATGTTTTCAATAAAAGTTTGTTCGAAATAAAAAAAAAATAAAAAAATAACAGGGTAAACTACCCTTAAGATATCAAGACTAACTTTTTAGTAGTACTTGCACACATAGTACCTAAATAGCTCACTTAAATGTACTACCTCAGTCTTCTTAAGTACATACACAAAAACAAAAATATGTCTCACACTCAAGAAACGCTTAGGAATTGTAGCCTATTGATATTCAATTCCTGCCACTGTTAGGTACACTCATATTTCTCTTCTCTTTATTACGTGTGTGAGATGCTCTACTTGGCCAGTAGATGCTCTTGCGAGCACGTATTTCTAAAGGTAACCTAGGTAAGGTTATACTGTTGTGTTCTAAGGGTAAGTAGCGTGTAGCTGATAGACCTTAGTAGCTAACCTTATTAGTAGAGAGCCTCAGGCAAGCCAATATGCCCTTTTTGTGTACTAACAGGTGACTCATCGTGGCAAAACAAAAGTAAATGTGGTGAGATTTCAAAAATGTTTTAGTCGGCTTGAAACTAAAGGTATAGAGAGCTGTACTAATGTCTAGTTAGCCTCATAAATGTATAGAGAGCTATAAAAATGTCTATGGCGCTAGAAACTAATGTCTAGATAGCTTCATAATGTCTAGATAGCTTCATTATGCTTAGATAGCTTCCTAATCCCTAGTCCCCAAAGTTAGAGTCCCTAGGACTGTCTGGGTTCGCTTTCCTCATTTAACCCTTAGTTACCCCTTAGTCACTTAATATTTGTAAATATTATCTATCTAAATAAATGTATATGGTAATACTCACTGTTTTAGTGTTGCAGGACCTGTGGGTCATGTGACCGGGTTGCAGAACTCTATGGATTTTGCTAAAGGACCTTTGGTGGTTTTGGACATGTGATCACCCACAATCCATTGTAACGGTGAGTGACAGCTGATTGGACCAATCCAAAACGGCCAGCCCCTGCCCATACAAGGGAGCTGCGCCATCTTGTCGCTCTCTTGGGTTGCTGACTCTGGAAGAGGTAGGACCTTCGCAGCTTCCAAGACAAATTACTAGGCCCAAAGCCTTGCGGCTTAGGCCTGCGCTAGTGACGGATAGCTCTTACAATTCCCCGCTATCTCCGCAAGATCTCCGGACCTAATCCAACCCCTAAATCCGGCGGATCTATGCAAATACAATCCTCAAAATCTAAAGGGAGCTTTCCGGTCCTAAGCATCTGTCAATCACTGCTGTGCTGTTTGTAAAGACTCTGTTATCTGGACTGTTACCGTTACTGCATATACAGAAAATCTTGGGAAGGGTGGCGATATGCCCAGCATCACTACAGAATTTTACCCCTCACCCTGGCGTCACGAGTGACAAGGGTTAACAGCGCCCATTATGTATAGAAGTGCAACACCCCTAGTGCCCTACAACCCCCAGGCGTACCACATTAATATATATGTATATATTTAATAATTATATTTATCCTATAGTAATGTATAGTGCTTACCTTGTTCAGCGTCGCAGAACCTTCGGTCATGTGACCATGCTAGTAACCTCTATGGTATGTTGTAGGACCTAAGGAGGTCCTTGGGTCACTTGTTACCAAACAAATCTCTGTAATGGTGATTGACATCAGTATGGACCAATTAGCGTTAGTTCAGCCCCTGCCCATATAAGGGAGCTGCATCCAGTTATCGCTCTCTTGGGTTGCTGCTCTTGTGGATGCCGGACTAACAGGACGGTGCTACGCAACTTTCAAAGACACGCTAGGCCTCAAAACCTGCAGGCCTCAGCGGAATCAAAACCGTGAGTTCAAATCTAAATCCCGCAAATGCTAGCGTGACTACTGGACCGCAATTAACTCCTAAATCCAGTGGAGCAACGCAACATACTAAAAAGACCCTTAATGCTAAAGTCCCAACCTTTGTCAATCTCCAAGAAAAGCTGTTGTTATGCTCAGAGACTGTTGTATTATTGAAGCTTGCAGAAAACCTTCAGTAAAAGTTAATACTGTTTCAGAAACTCTCCGGTTGTGAACAATCTATTCTTCTTATCTACCTCTCTAATGCTCTTGAGAAGGGTGGCGGTAGGAAAAGCGTAATTGAGGAACCCATACCCTGGCGTCAGGAATAGCAAGGGTTAACAGGCACCCTTTAATTACTGCACAGCTACACTCCTCATACAATACACCTCCCAGGCTATCACAGGTGTCTCCAGCTGTTGGAAAACTCCCGGCATGCCTTGACAGTCAGTGGCTGTCCGGCAATACTGGGAGTTGTTGTTTTTCAACAGCTGGAGGCTCCGTTTTGGAAACACTGCCGTACAATGTTTTTTTTTATTGGTGGGGGGGGGGGATGGGGACTGTGTAGGGGTACTGTATGTGTATATGTAGTGTTTTACCCTTTACTATGTGTTAGTTTAGTGTAGTGTAGTGTTTTTAGGGTACATTCACACGGGCGGAGGTTTACAATGAGTTTCTCGCTGGGAGTTTGAGCTGCGGCAGAAAATTTGCCGCATCTCAAACTTGCAGAAGAACTCGTTGTAAACCCGCCCGTGGGAATGTCCCCCACACATGGGGGGGGGGCGGGGGGCAAACCTCCAGCTGTTGCAAAACTACAACTCCCAGCATGCACTGACAGACCATACATGCTGGGAGTTGTATTTGTGCAAAATCTGGAGGCACATTGGTTGTGAAATACAGAGTTTGTTACTTAACTCAGTGTTTCGCAACCAGTGTGCCTCCAGCTGTTGCAAAACTAGAACTCCCAGCACGTACAGTCTCTCAGTGCATGCTGGGAGTTGTATTTTTGCAACTGCTGGAAGCACACTGGTTGCAAAACACTGAATTAGGTAACAAACTCGGTTTCACAACCAATGTGTTTCCAGCTGTTGCAAAACTGCAACAATCAGCATGCATTAACAGTCGAAGGGCATGCTGGAAGTTGTAGTTTTACAACAGCCGGAGGCACACTGCTACAACTCCCAGCATGCCCTTTGGTAGTCTGTGCATGCTGGGAGTTGTAGTTGTGCAACAGCTGGCTGCACACTTTTTGATAGAAAAAAATGTGCCTCCAGCTGTTGCATAACTACAACCCCCAGCATGCACAGACTACCAAAGGGCATGTTGGGAGTTGTAGTTGGAACTCCAGCTGTTGCAAAACTACAACTCCCAGCATGCCCTTTGGCTGTGCATGCTGCGAGTTGTTGCTAAGCAACAGCAGGAGGTGAATAGGTCTCACCTCCTGCTGTATCCTGCCACCGGAACCACCCACGCTGCTGCTGCCGATCCTACTGCTCCTGTCGCCGCCACCGATCCCGAGGGGACCCCCGCCAGACCAGGGCAAGGTAGGAGACCCCCGCTGGCGCCGATCTCCGCCATCTTCGCCATACCGATCGCCACCTAGCAGGGATGTGATTGGTCGATCGTTCCGACCAATCAATCACATGATCGTGATGCGGCACCCATGCCACCTCACTCCTGCTGGGTAAGGGTGAATGGGGCTGTCTTGGAAAGCTCCATTCACCCATTTTTTCCGGGTCAACAGAAAAGCAGCAAATCGTTGGTCTGAATTTACCGACTATTTGGTCTCGGACCCCCGCCCAGGGGTTTGCACGGGGTGGCTGCTGATAGATATCAGCAGTCACCCCGGTCCAGTCCCCGCCCGGCGAGCGGCGGGGACCAGAATTCCCACGGGCGTATCCATATGCCCTCAGTCCTAAAGGAGTTTAAAAGGGGGGCGTATGGATACGCCCGGCATCCTTAAGGGGTTAATTTTAGAAAAAAGGTACCTTACCAGCCACCCCTGTAAAAATCAGCTCAAATGTACATAGTGCACTCACTCCTGAGCCATGTTGTGCTCCCGCAGAGCATTTTACATCCACATATGGGGTATTTCCATACTCAGGAGAAATTATGTTACAAATTTTGGGGGTCTTTTTTTTCCCTTTTACTATTTGTGAAAATATGGGGCAACGCCAGCACGTTACTGTAAAAAATTAATTTTATTTACAATAACATGCTGGAGTAGACCCCAACTTTACCTTTTCATAAAGAGCAAAAGGAGAAAAAGCTCCCCAAAATTTGTTAGGCAATTTCTCCCGATTACGGAAATACCCCATATGTGGTCCTAAAATGTTGCCTTGAAATATGACAGGGCTCCGAAGTGAGAGAGCGCCATGCCTATCTGAGGCCTAAATTCAGGATTTGCATAGGAATGGACATAGGGGTATTCTACGCCAGTGATTTCCAAACAGGGTGCCTCCAGCTGTTGCAAAACTCCCAGCCTGCCAGGATAGTCAATGGCTGTCCGGCAATACTGGGAGTTGTTGTTTTGCAACAGCTGAAGGCTCTGTTTTGGAGACAGTGCCGTACCTGATGTTTTTCATTTTTATTGGGGGGGGGGGGGGGGGACTGGGGGGGGGGGGAGGGGGGACTGTGTAGGGGTATGTGTATATGTAGTGTTTTACTTTTTATTTTGTGTAGTGTAGTGTTTTTAGGGCACATTCACATGGGCAGGTTCACAGCGAGTGAAAATTTTAGGGAAAATTTGCTGCATCTCAAACTTGCAGCGTGAGACTCGCTGTAAACCCGCCCATGTGAATGTACCCTGTGCAAACCTGTTGCAAAACTACAACTCCCAGCATACCCTTTGGCTGTCCGTGCATGCTGGGAGTTGTAGTTTTGCAACATCTGGAGGGCCGCAGTTTGGGGATCACTGTGCAGTTTTCTTCAATCTGTGCTATTCCAGATGTTGCAAAACTACAACACCCAGCATGCCCAGACAGTCGTGGAATGCTGGGAGTTGTAGTTTTGTAACATCTGGCCCTTAAGATGTTGATGAACTACAACTTCCAGCATGCCTGGGCAGTCTGGGCATGCTTGGAGTTGAAGTTTTGCAACATCTGGAGGGCTACAGTTTAGACACCACTACTTAGCGGTCTCCTAACTGTTCTCCTCCAGTTGTTGCAAAACTACAACTCCCAGCATGCCCTTCGGCTGTCAGGGCATGCTGAAGTTGTAGTTTTGCAAGAACTGGAGGCACACTGGTTGGGAAACATTGTTTCCTAACTCAGTGTTACCCAACCCATGTGCCTCCAGCTGTTGCAAAACTTCAACTCCAAGCATGGCCAGACTGCCCAGGCATGCTGGGAGTTGTAGTTTGGCAACATCTGAAGGGCCAGATGTTACAGAACTACAACTCCCAGCATGCCTGGACTGTCTGGGCATGCTGAGAGTTGTAGTTTTGCAGCATCTGGAAGAGCATAGATTGGAGACCACTGCACAGTGGTCTCCAAACTGTGGCCCTCCAGATGTTGCAAAACTACAACTCCCAGCATGCCCAGACAGCCAAACTCCTAGAAGCAGCAGTGAATATAACTTTACGGTGATCTTCACTACTGCTTCCACTTGCCTGCCGCCGCTGTCTTCTATACTTGCCTGTTGCCGCAGCCTCCACGTGTGCCTGCCGCTGGTCCCCGATCCTTACTGCCGCGCCGTCCCGACGGTCCCTGCGCAGGTATATGCCGCTGCCCCCCACTGCTCCGGGATCCTCTTCCTCCGCTCTGCCTGAATTCTAAGGGTGGACAGAGAAGGGGGTTCTGAACTTTAAACCCCCCCCCCCCCCCAGTCAGCGATCACTGTGATCGCTGACCAGGACCATCCACAGATGGTCCTGGGGGGGCTTGCAGAAGTTGTCTTCCACTGGTAAGTTGTCTTCGCTGGAACCCGCGAGTGAGCCGGTAATTCCCGGCTCCCTGCAGGATTGCAGGTGTCTCACGTTGTTACTCTACTGATCCGTTGAAACCGTGGATCGCAGGATTCTGAATATAGACAGTGGATCTGCATATGTCTTTTTTTCACAGGCGGTGATACTGACTATAAGCTACCTGGGTCAATATGCTACATGCCTTATTCCACTGTCTCTATATAAGATTGTTATTATGCTTTCCTTTTTAGGTTTCTTTGGCATATACATTAATAGATTTTTATATATTTTGTGGTACCTATCTGGATAATAGAAAGATAGTTATATACTCCTCCCTGATGACGCCACTGTAAACGGTGGCAGAAACTCGTTGGTGGAAGTTCTATCATAATATCATGTTTTTGTTACGTACCTTATCCAGTGACTGCGCTGGCTGTGTATCTATCTTACATTTTAACAGTGATTGTGCAATAGGGATGTTGGCTGGGCTCAGCAATTATCCATAAAATAGCACTCTTCTCTGTTTAATTTTGCCATTTGGCTATTTCATGAATCAACACCTATAATAGTTTAATAATTTTAATTGCTACTAGTAAAAGTTATATTTTAAGCACATCCGGAGACTCTTATGTTCTCACTTTTTTGATACTTCCACTGGTAACAGCAGGACTTCTGCCAGTTAATCCGTGCAATGCTGCGCATCACCGGGTTAACTGCATGACATATAAAAATGTCATGATGCGCGAACTACCTGCACATCATGACATTTATATATGTCATTCTGCGGGAACGGGCTAATCAGACGAACTAGGCGGCCGCGAGGCCCTTTTTAGCGCGAGGCCTTAGGTGGCGGCCTAAATTGCCAAATTAGAGAGCCGCCCCAGGGGAAATGCTTTTATGCTGTCTTGTGGCAGGACTCATGTCTCATCAGAACACAACTGTAATTTTTACATATTTTCCTGAGACATAACTGCATGCCAGGTTTTGCAGCAATCTGACATTTTGGTCCTTCTGGCTCTAGGTGAGGTAGGCGCTGGCCTAAAGTGTCCATCTGATAAGGGCTACACTCACTCTGCACCCCCATATCACCCTCCATCTGTCTACCCATCCATATAACCCTGCATCTGTCTGCACCCATATAATCCTCTGCCATCTATTTGTACCCTCATATCTCCCTCCCCTGTCTGAACATCCATATCACCCTCCATTTGTCTGCACCCCCATATCACCCCCCAGTCTGCACCCTCATATCACCTTCCCCTGTCTGCACCCTCGAATCACCCTATAATTGTCTGCACCCTCATGTCACCCTTCCCTGTCTGCAGCCTCATATCACCTTCCCCTGTCTGCACCCTCATGTCACCCTCCAATGTCTGCACCCTCATGTCACCCTCCAATGTCTGCACCCTCATATCACCCCCCAGTCTGCACCCTCATATCACCTTCCCCTGTCTGCACCCTCAAATCACCCTATAATTGTCTGCACCCTCATGTCACCCTCCCCTGTCTGCACCCTCATATCACCCTCCCCTGTCTGCACCCTCCTATCACCCTCCCCTGTCTGCACCCTCATGTCACCCTCCAATGTCTGCACCCTCATGTCACAATCCCCTGTCTGCACCCTCATGTCACCCTCCCCTGTCTGCACCCTCGAATCACCCTATAATTGTCTGCACCCTCATGTCACCCTCCCCTGTCTGCACCCTCATATCACCCTCCCCTGTCTGCACCCTCATGTCACCCTCCAATGTCTGCACCCTCATGTCACCCTCCAATGTCTGCACCCTCATATCACCCCCCAGTCTGCACCCTCATATCACCTTCCCCTGTCTGCACCCTCAAATCACCCTATAATTGTCTGCACCCTCATGTCACCCTCCCCTGTCTGCACCCTCATATCACCCTCCCCTGTCTGCACCCTCCTATCACCCTCCCCTGTCTGCACCCTCATGTCACCCTCCAATGTCTGCACCCTCATGTCACAATCCCCTGTCTGCACCCTCATGTCACCCTCCCCTGTCTGCACCCTCGAATCACCCTATAATTGTCTGCACCCTCATGTCACCCTCCCCTGTCTGCACCCTCATATCACCCTCCCCTGTCTGCACCCTCATGTCACCCTCCCCTGTCTGCACCCTCATGTCACCCTCCCCTGTCTGCACCCTCATGTCACCCTCCCCTGTCTGCACCCTCATATCACCCTCCCGTCTGCACCCTCGAATCACCCTATAATTGTCTGCACCCTCATGTCACCCTCCCCTGTCTGCACCCTCCTATCATCCTCCCCTGTCTGCACCCTCATGTCACCCTCCCCTGTCTGCACCCTCATGTCACCCTCCCCTGTCTGCACCCTCATGTCACCCTCCCCTGTCTGCACCCTCATATCACCCTCCCCTGTCTGCACCCTCGAATCACCCTATAATTGTCTGCACCCTCATGTCACCCTCCCCTGTCTGCACCCTCCTATCATCCTCCATTTGACTGCACCCTAATATCACACTTCCCTGTCTGCACCCCCATATAATCCTCCATCTGTCTGCACCTCCAAATCACCCTCCATTTGTCTGAGCCCCTATATAACCTGTTAGTAAGGTTCCCTGTGTGTCAGTAAGATCCTTCCCCTGTCAGTAAGCCCACCTGTGTGTCAGTGTGATCCTCTGTCTGTCAGTAAGGCCTTATGTATGTCAGTAAGATCCTCTCCCTGTCAGTGAGGCCCTCTCTGTGTCAGTAAGACCCTCTGCTTATCAGTAAGGCCCTCTCTGTGTCAGTAAGATCCTCTGCCTGGCAGTAAGGCCCTTTCTGTGTCAGTAAGCTCCTCTGCCTGTCAGGAAGACTTTCTTTGTATCAGTAAGATCATCTGCCTGTCAGTATGTACCTCTATGTGTCAGTAAGATCCTCTCCCTGTCAGAAAAGCCTTCTCTGTGTCAGTTAGATCCTCCACCTGTCAGTATGTCCCTCTATGTGGCAGTAAGATCCTCCACCTGTCAGGAAGCCCACCTGTGTGTCAGTAAGATCCTTCACCTGTCGGTATGTCCCTCTATGTGTCAGTAAGATCCTCTCCCTGTCAGAAAAGCCTTCTCTGTGTCATTTAGATCCTCCACCTGTCAGTATGTCCCTCTATGTGGCAGTAAGATCCTCCACCTGTCAGTAAGCCCACCTGTGTGTCAGTAAGATCCTCCGCTGACAGTAAGATCCTCCGCTGACAGTAAACCACATAGTAAACCTTAGATAATGTTGGAGGAACACTTTCCAAACACTAACGCTTTCTTGGGGAAACATTGGTGAACCTGGGTGGTGGAGGACCTTAGAAAGGACCCATTTTTGCCCTCGCTATAATCTCTCTCTGGTTGGAATTCTGCATTCATTATATGAGACCTAGTGAAGAAGATTGTTCAGCAAAGTCAATTGTAAATCTGTCTACATCTTATATAGAACATCTCATTCTCCCATAACTAAGACTGGACACCCACAAATTTCTATGATAAAAAATATTTATGGTGCTCGGCTTAAAAATAAGGTCCCAGTGGTGGTGAAGCCGTATGATGTCCTATATACTGCTTTTTGGAGACAATGGAGGGGATTTAGCAAAACCTGTGCAGAGGAAAAGTTGACCGGTTGCCCATAGCAACCAATCAGATGGCTTCTTTTACTTTTCATAGGCCATTTAAAAAAATGTAAGAAGCAATGTGATTGGTTGCTATGGGCAACTGGTCAACTTTTCCTCTGGACAGGTTTTGCTAAATCTCCTCCTATGGACATAATCTAATGTATCTGAGTGATGACACTTATTGAATGTAGCAGAACATTACAGGCCATTACAAGGCTTTATTATTTCTACCATTAGCAGCAAGTAGATGGTCTGGTTTATTCCAGCCTCCTTATTCTAACCTTCCAGCAGAGTTTATGGGCACCACTGCCAACCTATACAACACATAAAAGTCACATCACCTGCCCCATCTACTAATAATAAAGCACTACAAGAATCAGCCATGAATATCTCCATTCTTCTGGACCCTAGGCTATCACCCATGATGCCTATATCACAATGTATATGGATCCACAGGTCCCTGGACCACTGGTAGCAGGTGCCACCTGATGTTTTGATGACATCACGTCACCTGGACAACGGCTGTTGTTGTTGTTTACCCACAACTGTCAGTTGGACCGAGCGGACGGACGTCTACAGGATCCCAAAGATGGCGGCTACTGGAGGAAGAAGAGATGGCGAGAAGGAGAGAGGAGAGAAGAGGGAAGAGGAGAGCGGAGGAAAGAGGAAGAGGGAAGAGGAAAGCGAGGAGGTGAAGGAGAGCGGAAAGAAGAGGAAGGAGGAAGAGGTGAGCGAGGAGGTGAAGAAGAGGAAGAGAGAAGAGGAAAGCGAGGAGGTGAAGAGCAGAGAGAAGAGGAAGGAGGAAGATGTGAGCGAGGAGGTGAAGAAGAGGAAGATAGAAGAGGAAAGCAAGGAGGTGGAGAAGACAGGAGTGAAGAGGAAGGAGGAAGAGGTGAGCGAGGAGGTGAAGAAGAGGAAGAGAGAAGAGGAAAGCGAGGATGTGGAGAAGAGGAGAGGAGAAGATGCCAGATTATTGGAGGATGAGGAGCCAAGACCAGGCACCAGCCAGGACCCCGGAACATCAAGCTCCTACCCCAAATTTAACATCTATCACCTCACTGTCCATCAGGTATTGGGTAGGGGCAGCTTTGGAGTGGTAAGTTTATTTATGTTTTTTTTTGTTTGTTAAATGGACAGTCAATGTGGTTTTTCCCATTGATATTCTGCAGCTAATTGTAAGTCTAGAAAATAACCAGCGTAGGCCATCTTAATGTAGAGCAACAATGTGGGGCCATGTTGAACTTTCAGTGACCAGTATTAGAGAGTGTGAGAGCGATTTAGGACATTGCTCCCCATTCACACCTGAGACATGTAACCAGGGCTGCCATCAGAAATTTTGGGGCCCCTTACGCAGCTTAATTCCAGGCCCCCCCCCCCCCCCTCGAGTCCGCCCCAGGGCCAACTCCCAACCCATTTTTTTTCCTAATGATATATTTCTAATTACTTTATAGAAGATTGTAGTGCAGTAATACACTGTGCTGCAAAGTAATTTTACTGCGCCACACTCTGCTGTAATCTAATATACCCTATTCTGAATACTGTGAAACTTTCTGTGTACTTTCTCCAGCACAATGTCCACCTCTATATAGTTGTAGACCCCCTCTCTGCCCCCACATATATATATACACATATATATAGTTGTACACCTCCTCTGTGCCCCCATACATAGTTGTACACCCATCTTTGCCCCATATATAGTTATAGGCCAATTTTGTGCCCCCATATATAGTTGTAGGCCCCTGTGCTCCATATATAATTGTAGGTCCCACGTGCCTCCAATATACATGATTGTAGACCCCCTTTGTGCCCCTGTGTGTAATAATAGGCCCCCTTTGAGCTCCCATAGTTATAGGCCCCACCTTTCAGCTCCCACAGTTAGTTATAGGCCCACCCTTTCAGCCCTAAGTTAGTTATAGCCCCCCCCTTTCAGCCCCCACAGTTAAATATAGCCCCCCCTTTCAGCCCCCTCAATTAAATATAGGCCCCCCCCCCTTTCAGCCCCCACAGTTAAATATAGACGCCTCCTTTCAGCCCCCACAGTTAAATATAGGCCCCCCCGTTCAGCCCCCACAGTTAAATATAGACCCCCCCTTTCAGCCCCCACAGTTAAATATAGGCCCCCCTTTTAGCCCCCAGTTAAATATAGCCCCCCCCTTCAGCCCCCACAGTTACATATAGCCCCTCTTTCAGCCCCCACAGTTAAATATAGGCCCCCCCTTTCAGCCCCACAGTTAAATATAGGCCCCCCCCTTTAAGCCCCCATTTAAATATAGCCCCCCCCCCCCTTTCAGCCCCACAGCTAAGTATAGGCCCCCCTTTTAGCCCCCAGTTAAATATAGGCCCCCCTTTCAGCCCCCAGTTAAATATAGGCCCCACCTTCCAGCCCCCACAGTTAAATATAGGCCCCCCTTTCAGACCCCAGTTAAATATAGGCCCCCCTTTCAGCCCCCACAGTTAAATATAGGCCCCTTCTCAGGCCCCACAGTTAAATATAGGCCCCCCCATTCAGCCCCTAGTTAAATATAGGCCCCCCTTTCAGCCCCCAGTTAAATATAGGCCCCCCTTTCAGCCCCCAATTAAATATAGGCCTCTTCTTTCAGCCCCCTCAGTTAAATATAGCCCCCCCTTTCAGCCCCCTCAATTAAATATAGCCCCCCCCCTTTCAGCCCCCACAGTTAAATATAGACGCCCCCTTTCAGCCCCCACAGTTAAATATAGGCGGCCCCCTTTTCAGCCCCCACAGTTAAATATAGGCCCCCCTTTCAGCCCCCACAGTTAAATATAGGCCCCTTTTCAGGCCCCACAGTTAAATATAGGCCCCCCCATTCAGCCCCCAGTTAAATATAGGCCCCCCATTTCAGCCCCCAGTTAAATATAGGCCCCCCTTTCAGCCCCCAGTTAAATAAAGGCCCCCCCTTTCAGCCCCCAGTTAAATATAGGCCCCCCCTTTCAGCCCCCACAGTTAAATATAGGCCCCCCCTTTCAGCTCCCACAGTTAAATATAGGCCCCCCCTTTCAGCCCCCTCAGTTAAATATAGGCCCCCCCTTTCAGCGCCCTCAGTTAAATATAGCCCCCCCCCCCCTTTCAGCCCTCACAGTTAAATATAGGCCCCCCTTTCAGCCCCCACAGTTGATATAGGCCCCCCTTTGTGCCCCAACAAGTAGTTATAGGCCCCATGTACCCCCACAGACATACTGCCTCCAGACATTCACGGTATATGGCTGGAGGCAGTATGTCTGTGCTCTGACCAGACTGGAGGAGCCCCCAGACTGGAGGAGCAGTGGTCGGAGCATTGAAGGCAGCCTGCTGTGGTTACCTTCCTGGCCCGATGTCAGCCACGCGTCTTCCAGGCAGCCCCTTCGCTCCAGTTCTTCTTCGGGCGCGGCTTTCCTCTGACTTCCGGGCCGGCTTGCCGCGTCATAGCGCACCGAACGTGCCTACGCGCGGCACGATCGTTGCGCTAGTACCTCCCGACGGCCACTGCAGTTTTTTTTTTTTTTTTTTTAAAGTGGCAGTGGCCTCCGAGGTATGTGCGGCAGGGACAGGGCCCAGGAAAGAGGGTAACTGACTGACTGATTGTACAGAGTACGGTCAGTCAGTCAGTGGAAAATGGCAGGCCCCCAACGGTCAGTGAGTGAGTAAAAAATAAAAAATAAATGTTGGGCCCGGCCCCCCTCGGGTCCGGGCCCCTTACGGGAGTACCGGCTGTACCCCCCTGATGGCGGCCCTGCATGTAACACTAATGAGTCACAATTACTTATTGGGCCCAATTTGAACATTTCTACTTAGGGTTGTACTCACTTTTTTTTGCCAAGGTTAAGATATTAATGACTTTATGATGAGTTATTTGGGTGGGGGGGGGGACACACAATATTAAACACTGTTACACTTTACATTGTAGAAGAGTTTCATTTCTTTTGTGTTGTCACATGAAAAGATAAAATAAAATATTTAAAAACATGTGAAGGTTGTACTCACTTATGTCAGATACTGTAAATGTTATAACTGTAATAATCTTTTTTTTAAGCCATTTATCTATTTTTTGCACTGACACTTGACTGAACATATATGTATTTCTCATGTGTTGAACATATAATGTCACCATGATGAATTGTCTTTATACATTTATGATGAATATGCACGTTATACTTGTTATACTTGATATTACTTTATTTGGTAATTACGTGTCTGGGTAAATATAGACCCTTAGTGATGTGTGTGAACATGCTTGAAAAAAGCTTCAACAAGAAGCAGAAATGTGGCAGTGATTTAACTATTATATGGAGAGCTGCAATATATTTTTTTATATACTATATACCCATACATACAGACACTGTGATCTGTAGTTTTTGCCGGTACCACTTGTGCATTGTATTGATTGTTTGATTACTTCTTATGTGTTGATGTGACAAAAATTGGCAATTTTTTTTTTTGCATTCACATCATTGACAATGCAATATCAGGAATGTGAACCAAAGTGAAATAATTGCAGATTTTTGGTCACATCATATCTCAGAAACAATGGAATAAAAGTGATGAAAAAGTCAAATATAAGCAAAAGTTATGTTACAGTGGTACAGTGGTAAAGTTTTTTTTTAAATCAACTAGTGCCAGAAAGTTAAACAGATTTGTAAATTACTTCTATTAAAAAATCTTAATCCTTCCAGTACTTTTTAGGGGCTGTATACTACAGAGGAAATGGTTTTCTTTTTGGATTTCTCTGATGTAATGACTACAGTGCTCTCTGCTGACCTCTGCTGTCCATTTTAGGAACTGTCCAGAGCAGCATATGTTTGCAATGGGGATTTGTTCTCTGGAAAGTTCCAAAAAGGGACAGCAGAGGTCAACAGAGAGCACTTTGGTTATGACAGAAGAGAAATCCAAATAGAAAAGCATTTCCTCTGTAGCATACAGCCCCTAAAAATTACTGGAAGGATTAAGATTTTTTAATGAAAGTACTTTACAAATCTGTTTAACTTTCTGGAACCAGTGGATGGATTTATAAAAAAAAAGTTTTCCAAGGGAGTACCCCTTTATTAAAAACTACAGATAATGGTGCAAAAAATTCTCATACAGCACTGTATGCAGAAAAATAAGAAAGTTATAGGAGGTCAGAATAGGGAAATTTTAAACATACTTTGCCTTTTTTAAAAGAAGTGCAGTAATAGAAAAGAATGCAAACATGAGTATCATTTTAATTGTATTCATCCACATAATTAAAGGGGTACTCCTGTGCAAAACTTTTTTTTTAAATCAACTGGTGCCAGAAAGTTAAACAGATTTGTAAATTACTTCTATTAAAAAATCTTAATCTTTCCAGTACTTTTTAGGGTCTGTAAACTACAGAGGAAATGGTTTTCTTTTTGGAACACAGAGCTCTCTGCTGACATCATGACCACAGTGCTCTCTGCTGAAATCTCTGTCCATTTTAGGAACTGTCCAGAGCAACACATGTTTGCTATGGGGATTTTCTCCTACTCTGGACAGTTCTTATAAAGGACTGATATGTAAGCAGAGAGCAGTGTGGTCATGATGTCAGCAGAGAGCTCTGTGTTCCAAAAAGAAAACCATTTCCTCTGTAGTATTCAGCAGCTAATAAGTACTGAAAGGATTAAGATTTTTTAATAGAAGTAATTTACAAATCTGTTTAACTTTCTGGCACCAGTTGATTAAAAAAATAAATAAATAAATAAATAAGTTTTCCATGGGAGTACCCCTTTAAGAAAACATGAAAATTTAACTGTAAAATGCATTGCTTAAAACCAAAACCCCCAAAAATTAGCAAAATTGTGATTTTCTTTAATTTATTTTCTTTTTTCAATTTTAAATTCAAATTTAAGGTGTCTTTATAAAGTACATTTTGTTGTGAAAAAACAAACATATGGGTCTGTGGATGGAAAAATAAAAAGAATTATGGCTCTTGAAAGGTGTAAACTAAAAAATGTGTAAACTAAAATTTGTTGTGTCCTCAAGGCCAAAATTTGCTGTGTCTCTAAAGGGGTATTCCAGAATTTATTTTTTATTTGACATTTGACTATGCTACAGAGGCTGTAAAGTTAGTGTAGTTAATAATGTAGTGTCTGTACCCGTATGTGACGGTTTTCTCACAATTCTTATGTGATTTTCACCCCAATATTTACTTTTACCAGCATACAAAATTACTGTTGTCTCAGATTTTTCCCAGGTTGCAATGCTTCCGAGACCTGACTCACTAGTCAGCTGATGACAGGGAGCCTGTCTGCTTCAATGGGTGGAGCGATCGCTTGGTGGGAGAGAGATCAATCTGCAACTATTGCAACAGCTGTAGGCACCCTGATTGAAAACCACAGGTCTTTTGAATGAATGCTGCTCATTTATGGGAGTGTTACTGATGTGTGGGAGGGAGGAAAATGGAATTATGGGCTTTGTAGGCAAAGAAGTAAACTCAAAAAGGAAATACTAGTTCACAAAAAGCTAGCCACAGTGTTATGGTAATCTCACGCCATTTAGCCCCAAGACAAGCGCAGATCCTTCCTAAGCATGTCCATTAATTTCTGCCAGGTACGTACTAAAATACCTTATGGTGGATAACCCATTAAAGGGGTTAAATGACCAGCATCAAAGTGATCTCCATTGTCGGTCCTTACTGGCTGGTGTTTCTGCAGGTTGAGTCAGCACCGCCAGGTATTTGGCACTAGAGAGACAGGATTCCTCTAGTGCCTGAAGTTCGGCTATGCTGACCCTCCCCCCCCCCCCCCCCCCAGTAAGTTAAAAAGTATGAATTGAGAGATGGCACAACCCTCCCCCCCCCCCCTCTAACCTGGGGTGGACCACTCCCCCGCTGCCCCCCTGCCTGAGAGTTATAGGAGTGTGATTACAGCTACCACACTCCTATCACACTCAGCCAATGCAGCTCTGGAGGTGTCTGCAGTATAAGACATATTCTAACAGCAGAAAAGTAACTGCAGCTCTGGAAGTGACAGGAGGATAAGACATGATGTGACAGCAGAATAGTGACAGCAGCTCTGAAGGTGACTGGAGGATAAGTCAAAATATAACAGCAGAATACTGACTGCAACTCTGGAGTTGACTGGAATATAAGACATGATGTGAGAGCAGAATAGTGGCTGCAGCTTTGGAGGTGAAAGGAGCTTAAGACATGATGTAACAGCAGAATAGTGGTTGCAGCTCTGGAGGCAACTTAAGGATGCGACATGATGTAATAGTAGAAAAGTAAGTACAGCTTTGGCAGTAACAGGAGGACGAGATATGGTGTAACAGCAAAATAGTGTCTACCATGCTGTGCCTGTATTTATCTGAATAAAGCTTGAAGTTTTTTTACCTGCTACCGGATGGTGCCGGATACTTCTATTGCTGTCTATGTCTGTGGAGGGGAACGCTACCCGACAGTCCAGGCACAGGAGCGGAGGAAAGGATCAGAGCAGTCAAGCACATTTTATTAACAGCAAAAAAGTGAGTACACACACCTTGTCTCTGTCTTCTTCCTCTGTGAACGTGAATCAGGTACCTGTCATAGAGCCAAAAGAAAGAAAAGTGATATGTTGCTCAGTACCTAATCCTGATCCTGTACATATACATTTTTATGTGTCTAGGACCTGTATATCCCTAACAAATAGCATTTATATCTTGGTCACTTGCTTTGTCTTCTTGCCTTGCGGAGGGGGCGTGTCCATCTCTTTCCCTCACTGAGTCTGGGAGCAGCCTGGCAGTCTGCAGATCTTTCTAAATTAGTGCAAGGATTTTAGTGATAAAAGCACAGTAGTTTTTATGCATACATTTTATATCTGTCATTAGTAAAGATGGATGCTAATCCAGCTTTACTAGGAACAGATAGAAAATGTGTGTCATTCAGCTTTAACAGACTCCTGAATGTCTGTTCAGCTTCTTTGTCATTCAGGACTCAGAGAAAGCTTTGGCTATTCAAGCATGCTGGGAGTTGTAGTTTTGCAATAGTTTGAGCTGCAGTGTTTGTAAAGCAATGTGTTAGAACAGTGTTGCCTTTAGCTGTTGCAAAACTACAACTCCCAGCATGCCCACACATCCTTTGTCTGTAGTTTTGCAAGAGATGGAGACACACAGCTGGAGAATACCCAGCTCTAACACAGAGTTTTACAAAGATTGTAACTCCAGCTGTTGCAAAACTAAAACTCCCATCATGGTAGTTATAGTTTAGGAATAGCTGAAGGCTGCAGTGGTGATCTCCTATACTGGATACCAACACACTTTATGGCCTGTATCCAGTATGCTGCAAAATACAGAGTAGTCTGTCTGCGTAAAGACTGATGAGCCCTAGTGGTGGTTATTTTCATTTTTCCTTTTTTAGTAATTTTTTTTTTTTTTTTATAAATGTGTATTTAAAAAAGTAATCTTATCAGTAGTACTACAAAATATAAAAAGTTTTTCAACATGACAGTGTCTCTTTAAGCATGCTCCTATCGGTGAAGGGGAGGAGTTCCTGCACGGAATAAAGATATGTGGTGGCACCCTGCCTCCGCCCTACATGCCCCTAGGCCTTATGTCCCCCCTTGCTATCCTCCTGCACTGGCTCTTAGAAGATCAGGGAGAATGCAAGCTGGAGCTCTCTATATAATACATACAAACCTTCAGCTTGCATGCTCCCCGAGAAGCAGCAAGACCTACGGTGGCCGGGCCCTCCGTGCCTGACCTGTCACACGCCCCTGCTACAGAGAAGCTGTCATCTGGCCAATTGTATTCCATCATAGCTGTAGTCACTTGTAAGTTCTGCAGGGATCATGGGTGAAACAACAACTCCCAGCATAACCTTATTACTGCTAAGATTTTACTGGGAGCTATAGTATCACATGGTACAAACTTATTGAGCAATTGCCCCTTACTTGGCATCACAACAGGCTAAAAAATTACTTAGGGGGCATTATAGGGTGACACCATTTTCTACCACAACGGGTGACATTAACCTTAGCAACACCACTGGTGCTCTGTAATAGCTAGAGGCAAAGAGCTCGCTGTTACTGCGCTCCTCTGTGTGTGCCGCTGTGTCAGTCAATGGGAGGTCAGCAGAGAAAGGTGTTGGCGGCCCTCTGATACTCGGGCACATTATAAAGAATTTATTCTCTATTGGCTATAAAACAATGAAATATACACAGAAACATAGGAGTAGAATAAGCTTTTTAACCCCTACTGCAATGTGTTGCCAGTTAAACATGTATAAAAGATGTGATAGATGCCCATTACAAGGATGTGATAGATGCCCATTACAAGGATATGATAGATGCCCATTACAAGGATGTGATAGATGCCCATTACAAAGATTTGATAGATGCCCATTACAAGGATGTGATAGATGCCCATTACAAGGATTTGATAGATGCCCATTAAAAGGATATGATAGATGCCCATTACAAGGATGTGATAGATGCCCATTACAAGGATGTTATAGATGCCCATTACAAGGATGTGATAGATGCCCATTACAAGGATGTGATAGATGCCCATTACAAGGATGTGATAGATGCCCATTACAGGTCGGGTTATGAGGAAGGGATAGGAGGACGGGATAGGAGGTCGGGATAGGAGGTCGGGATAGGAGGATGGGATAGGAGGTCGGGATAGGAGGATGGGATAGGAGGTCGGGATAGGAGGTCGGGATAGGAGGTCGGGATATGGCATCAATATATGAGGACGGGATATGAATTCAAAAGCTTCCTCCTTTGTTTATTTTCCTCCCCAACAAGGATTAGGAAGGAAAAACTGGGCAATGCTGGGTACTCAGCTAGTATATATATATTTATTTATTTTAATAGTAAAATGGAATAGCTAAAGTAAAAAATTAAAATAAAAAAAAAACACGCCTGCAAAAACAATGTTTAAACTCACATGGCTTTTTTTTTGGTGTTTTTTCACTCCCACACTATGGAGAAAAACACAGCGATTTTCCCCAAAAAACGCCATAGTCTCATAAGGTCACTTCTAGGAATCACCCAATGAGCCGAAAAAAGCTGAAAAAAACACCAAAAGGATAAAAAAAACACCAATTAGAAAATCAAAAAAAGTGGATATGGCATTTTGTAGTTCCTTATTGACTTGCAGCTAACATTTGCCCACGCTGTGCAGTAGAATGGGTGTTTTTTTGGGCCTTTTTTTTTCCAACTACATCCCTATTACATCTCATATGTACCATGGCATGGAAATAACAATGACCATCACCCCACAGTCCCTAACTGGTTGGCTCTAGCTATACCTCTAGTTATACCTAGTTATAACAAGTTGGCTCTAGTTATACCTATGGGATATTGTCAAAAGGAAATATTTCCCATAGTCTTCCACTATTTACTATTGCTCTCTTTGCTTTCTTTCAGGTGGGCCTGGCATCAGTCCCCGGCCGAAACAACTACGTGGCCATCAAGGGAATCACCAAGACAGGGGACAATGCAGCGACCCTGCAGAGAGAGAGACGGATCCTCATGCTGGCCCGAGACTGCCCGTTCCTGTGTCACCTGTATGCTGCACAGCAGTCTCAGGACCATGCATTCTTCATCACCGAGTACCTGTCCGGCGGCAGCCTGGAGGCTTTACTCAGAATGTGCAGCTGTCTGAACACCGACAACGTAAGATTCTACACAGCAGAGATTGCATGCGGCCTCCAGTTCCTTCACGGGCATAACATCGTCCACCGGTAAGTCTAACTTCCCCACACCTGTCTCCTTGTCATGTTGTAAATAATGCACCCAACTTTCCCAGAATCCTGAATTTTGTTAGGCTTTGTGGTGGTACAGTTCATGACCCCTTCACCATTGTCGATCTTTAAAGATTTCCTGTGATGTCCCAGCACCAAAAGCTGTCCTGTAGGCTGCGGATCTCCTTGGGCATGCATTTTTCACTGTGTATTATGTAATGTATGTACTGTATCTTTAACCCCTTCCCGCAGAATCACGTCTATAGACGTCATTCAGTTAACCCCGCGATGCGCAGCATCACACGGGTTAACTGGCAGAAGTCCCGCTGTTTCAAGCAGGGGACAACTTCTGCAACACCCTCCAGGACCAGCTGTCGATGGTCCTGGTCAGCGATCACTGTGATTGGTCCCTGTGGACTAATCACAGTGAATGAGCTGACTGGGGGTAAAGTTCATTTCCCCTGCTCTGCCCGCCACTAGAAGTCTGAGCAGAGCAGGGGAAGAAGATGCTGAGAGCTGCTGTGGAGACAGCAGCACTTATCAAGTACCGGCGCGGCAGTGGGGACCGGCGGCAGGCTCTCAGCAGCTGGAGGCACACGGGTTGGCAGCAGGTAAGTGGAGGAGGCGGCGGGCGGCATCTGCATCAGAGGCAGCAGTGAAGCTCTTCACTGCTGCTTCTGGTAGTTCCAAAACTACAACACCCAGCATGCCTTTTGGCTGTCTGGGCATGCTGGGTGTTGTAGTTTTGCAACATCTGGAGGGCCACAGTTTGGATCAATCTGTGCTCTTCCAGATGTTGCAAAACTACAACTCCCAGCATGCCCAGACAGTCCAGGCATGCTGGGAGTTGTAGTTCTGTAACATCTGGCCCTTCAGATGTTGCCGAACTACAACTCCCAGCATGCCTGGGCATGCTGAGAGTTGTCATTTTGCTAAATCTGGAGGGCTACAGTTTGGAGACCACTACACAGTGGTCTCCAAACTGTTCTCCTCCAGATGTTGCAAAACTACAACACACAGCATACCCTTTGGCTGTCCGTGCATGCTGGGAGTTGTAGTTTTGCAACAACTGGAAGCACACTGGTTGGGAAACATTGTCTGTTTCCTAACTCAGTGTTTCCCAACCTTTGTGCCTCCAGCTGTTGCAAAACTATAACTCCCAGAATGCACTGAAAAACCATACATGCTGGGAGTTGTAGTTTTGCAACAGCTGGAGGCGCATGGGTTGGGAAACACTGAGTTAAGTAACAAACTCTTAGTGTTTTGCAACCAGTGTACCTCCAGCTGTTGCATAACTACAACCCCCATGCACGGACAGCCAAAGGGTATGCTGGGAGTTGTAGTTTTGCCTTCCCCACAGGGGGATTTACAGTGAGTTTCTCGCTGCAAGTTTGAAATGCAGCTAATTTTCCGCTGTAGCTCAAAACTCGCTGTAAACCCGCCCGTGCGAATGTACCCTAAAAACACTACACTACACAATTTTTCCTGAGTACGGAAATACCCCATATGTGGGAGTAAAATGCTCTGCGTGCGCACAACAGGGCTCAGGAATGAGAGCACCATGTACATTTGAGGTGATTTGCACAGGGGTGGCTGATCGTTACAGCGGTTCTGACATAAAAAAAAAAAAAACTACATTTGACCCCATAGTGAGCCTTAACACCCCACACCTGTTTGAAGAATTTTCATTGAAAATGAAAATTTTTTGTTTTTTCACTAAAATGCTGGTGTTATCCCAAATTTTTCATTTTCTCAAGGTGTAATAGTAAAAAAGCCCCCCAAAATTTGTATATAAATGCCCTATAAGTGGACGTAAAGTTCTCTGCGGGCGAACTACAATGCTCAGAAGAGAAGGAGCGCCATTGGGATTTTGTAGAAAGAATTTGGCTGGAATTGAAGACCATGTGCCTTTACAAAGCCCCCATGGTGCCAGAACAGTGAACCCCCCCCCCACATGTGACCCCATTTTGAAAATTACACCCCTCACGTAATGTAATAAGGGGTGCAGTGAACATTTACACCCCACAGGCGTTTGACCTATTTTGTGTACAGTCATCCATGAAAATGAAAAATTTGATTTTTCATTTGCACAGCCCACTGTTTCAAAAGTCTGTCAAACACCAGTGGGGTATAAATGCTCACTGCACCCCTTATTACATTTGGTTAGGGGTTTAGTTTCTAAAATGAGGTCACATGTGGGGGGTTTCTGCTGTTCTGGCACCATGGGAGCTTTGTAAATGCACATGGCACCCGACTTCCATTCCAAACAAATTCTCTCTCCAAAAGCTTTTTTTTTCTGAGCATTGTAGTTTGCCTGCAGGGCACTTTACGTCCACATATGGGGTATTTCCACACGAGGTTACAAATTTTGGGGGGCATTTTTTCCTATAACCTCTTGTAAAAATATTGAATTTGGGGGGGAAAAACTGCATTTTAGTGAAAAAAAATGTTTTTTCTTTACACATCCGACTTTAACGAAAAGTCGTCAAACACCTGTGGGGTGTTAAGGCTCACTGTACCCCTTGTAACGTTCCTTGAGGGGTGTAATTTCCAAAATGGTATGCCATGTGTTTTTTTTTGCTGTCCTTGCACCAAAGGGGCTTCCTAAATGGGACATGCCCCCCAAAAACCATTTCATCAAAATTTGCTTTCCGAAAGCTAAATGTGACTCCTTCTCCTCTGAGCATTGTAGTTCGCACACAGAGTGTTTGACGTCCACACATGGGGTATTACGATACTCAGAAGAGATGGGGTTACAAATTTTGGGTGTAATTTTTCCTATTACCCCTTGTAAAAATGTAAAATATGGGGGGGAAACCAGCATTTTAGTGGGGAAAAAATTCATTTACACATACAACTTTAACAGAAAGTCGTCAAACACTTGTGGGGTGTTAAAGCTCACTGTACCACTTGAGGGTTGTAGATTCCAAAATAGTACGCTATGTGTTTTTTTTTTTTTTTGCTGTTATGGAAGCATAGGGGCTTCTTAAATGCGACATGCCCCATAAAAACCATTTCAGCAAAATTCACTCTCCAAAATCCCAATGTCGCTCCTTCCCTTTTGAGCCCTCTAGTGCACCTACAGAACACTTGACATACACATATGAGGTATTTCCTTACTTGAGAGAAATAGGGTTACACATTTTGGGTGGCATTTTCTCCTTCTAGCCTTTATAAAAATGCAAATACTGGGTCTACAGGAATGTGTTAAAAGTGTAAAAAATAGAGATTTAGAATGTTCTCCTTCACTTTGTTGCTATTCCCTTGAGAAAGTCCAGGCTGACGAAACATACGTTGGGGCGGTGGTGACAGGTCTCCATTATGGGTAAGTGAGTAAAAGCTTTGTTAGTGCTATTACTTTCATGCACTGTTAGTGTCCATTCCAGCTATTTTGAGTGGGTAGCTGGACATTATATTAGTAAAGGTTATATACCCCTTTTCTTGTCCTATTGGACATTATTATTGGACACCCATTACTGCTGCTGTAGATCTCACTGTTTATATACTTCATATGAGCTTGATTATACTAATCATACCTGTCTTACCACCTTCTTTTCGGATTGGTTAACTGTTTACAATCATTGACCTTGTATAATGTTAATATTTAGTAGTCATATTTGTGATTTTAAAGAGTATTAATAAAATTATTTTAGTTTTATCAGTAGTCATGGCTCTATTGTTTCTCTATAAGTATATAAAATTTATTTTCAGAGCTATACTGTAGCATTGGTTTATAGACCCGCAGCGAGTTTTAGATATGGTTTATACACCAGTAGTTTCAATGTACATTATACTACAACGCTGCTATTACTTGTTGCTAATTATTCCTGTGAAATACCTAAAGAGTTAACAAACCTTTTGAATGTCATTTTGAATACTTTGAGGGGTGCAGTTTTTATAATGGGGAATATATATATAGGATGGGGAATATATATATAGGATATTTCTAATATGAAGACCCCTCAAATACACTTCAAAACAGAACTGTTCCCTGAAAAATTCTGATTTTGAAAATTTTGTGAAAAATAGGAAAATTGCTGCTGAACTTTGAAGCCCTCTGATGTCTTCCAAAAGTAAAAACCTGTCAACTTTATGATGCAAACATAAAGTAGGCATTTTGTAATTGTGAATCAGTATATAATGTATTTGGTATGTCTATTTTCCTCACAAGCAGAGAGCTTCAAAGTTAGAAAAATGCGAAATTTGTTAATTTTTCATAAAATTTAGCAATTTTTAACCAAGAAATGATGCAAGCATTGACAAAAATTTACAACTAAGATAAAGTAGAATATGTCATGAAAAAATAAACTCGGAATCAAATTCATAAGTAAAAGAATCCCAGAGTTATTAATGCTTAAAGTGACAGTGGCCAGATTTGCAAAAAATGCTCTGGTCCTTAAGGCCAATATGACCTCGGTCCTTAAGAGAGAGAGGAGCAGTGATAATCAGGTGACCCTGCCTGCCCAGTGGGAACCCCTAAATTCTCTTGTATATGGTGTTGGGGGGGAGGAGTCGCCCCAGTCTAGCTGCAGAGCTCAAGCTGAGAACTGTGTGGAAAGGAGGAGGAAGGAGTGTGTGGAGAAATTCTGAGGGAAGCCTAAGAAAATATCTTCTAAAGTCAGCCCCACCATTCTGCAAGGGTTCCCCCATACAGCGGAAGCCCCGCCATTCTGCAAGTGTTCCCCCGTACAGCGTAGTCAGCCCTGCCATTCTGCAAGGGTTCCCCCGTACAGCGGAGTCAGCCCCACCATTCTGCAAGTGTTCCCCCATACAGCGGAGTCAGCCCCATCATTCTGCAAGGGTTCCCCATACAGCGGAGTCAGCCCCGCCAATCTGCAAGGGTTCCCCATACAGCGGAGTCAGCCCCACCATTCTGGAAGTGTTCCCCCGTACAGTGGTGAGTCAAGCTCTGGCGGTGATAGTACTTGGACCTTGTGAGAATCCTAGCCAGAGTGGGAAACCTTTCAGTCTCTAATCTCTAGTCAGTATTATTCAAGTGGATGAAAAGCACCATAAGTCCTATCAAGGCAACAGGGCTCCCAAGGGTTACACTGCATCCCTTGTACTCTTCATACTGTGTGTTGTACCATCTACACCTGCTCAGTAAAAGACAGTTATCCCTAACCCGACGTCGGTGTGTTTCTTACTCCCATTGTCTGGCCCCGGAGAAGCTGATAAGAATTCCTTGCACCCCTGTGGCACCACATTACCATTGTCTTTTATTTATAACTCTTTTTTCTTCTTTCATTGCAGAGATATCAAGCCAGATAATATCATGCTGGATAGAGATGGACACATCCGCATCATAGACCTCGGAGTTGCCCAAGATGGCGTCACCTCTTCCAACAAGATCAAAGGAGTGACGGGCACGTTACCATACATGGTCCCAGAGGTGCTCCAGAGGAAGATGTACTATGCAGCAGTTGACTGGTGGAGCCTGGGGATTGTTGTATCCCGGATGTCAGCAGGACGTTCCCCATTCTACTTTGGCTGCAACAGAGAAATGGCTCGCGATTCCATCACCAGAGAGAAGCCTAATATTCCATCTTGGCTCCCTGCTGACCTGAAACATCTGATCAAGAAACTGCTGCGTAAGAATCCTGAGAAGCGGCTTGGTGTGAACAGGAACATCAGAGACCATCCATTCTTCACCACCATCAACTGGGAGGAACTGGAGCAGAAGAGAGCACAGCCGCCATTTACACCATTCAAGCCAGCTCTGAAGAATGGAGACCTGCCGTGGCCAGAGGAAGAGACAGCCCTTCACCCCTTGGAAGGATTCTCTTTCATTGCTCCAAGCTGGGCCTGTTAACATCAGCCCATGGCCACGGCCCAGAGCTCTGTGCCCCCTGACCCATGCCTCTGCTGCTGTATTAGACCTCGGCTTGTCTATAACATCCTCTCTATACCATCTGAATGCTGCAGATTTCCATCAAGTTGTTACCCTGGATCTTAGCTCCACATCCTCCACAGCCTCTGAAGACCCTCTGTACCCCAGGAGCGGCCTGTGCTTGTAACACCTCAGCACAGACCTGGTAAGTATCACACATCATCACACATACATTGGGATCACACACACATACAGGTAGATAGAAATATACACACAGGTACATACATAGATAGTATAGACACAGACACACAGACACACACAACAGATAGCGGTAGATATCGGCTTTGATCCTGGGACTTGTTCCGATCGCCATATTTGGGGTCAGGAAGGAATTTTTCTCCTTTGAGGACAATTGGCTCATTCTTTAAGGGGTTTTTGCCTTCCTTGGGATCATTCCAGCCATAAATAGGTAACATAACATAATGTACAAAAAATAAATGAATAATAATAATTAAAAAAGTATTATATATGAATATATATATAAAAAAAAAAAATACATAATAGTTTACCATACTAGATAGGTCATGTACTGGCTTTTGATCCTGGGACTTGTTCCGATTGCCATATTTGGGGTCAGGAAGGAATTTTCCCCCCTTACATAAGGATAATTGGCTCTTTCCTCAAGGGGGTTTTCGCCTTCCTTTGGATCAACACAGTATATAAAAAAGCTTTGCTTTTACATTTATATATTACACATAGCAAAATAAAACATAACACAGATTTCTAAAATTTGCAGAATCCCAGTATCCCCTTCCTGTAACTATATAAACGAAATAAAATGTCCTTTTCCCCCTTTACATCATTGTGTCTGTGTCTTTATTTCCATTGTTTGATCATGTATTGTTCTAATAAATACAGTGAAACCTCTTTGAGAAGACCACCCAAATTTCTTCTGGTCTTCTATTGCAGTGGTGTCCTAAAAACAAGACCACTATGGGGGTGGTCTTTTCAAAGAGGTGGTACAAAGCTTCATTTGCACTTAATGTATTATATTGTTGCAGAATGTTTGATACATTTGCACATATTTAATGGAATTGGGTAGTGCAAACATTTGACAACTTTTTGTTGAATAGAATAAAAGTGTTTAAAAAACCATGGCACTTAAACCATGTCTCCTTTTGTTAGGCCAAACATGTATAACTGATGGTGTAAATTATCAAAAAGAAAAAAATGGCACAATATGCTTGATAAATATGTCTACAAAGTCAAAGACAGAAAAAAATTGGGCAAAATGTGCCTAAGAACTGACACCCGATGCTTGATAAATTCTCCCCAAGGCGCCCACAATGTAAAAAAAATTATCTTCCCCTATAAACAGGTATAGGTGGAGGCAGGGGCGTACCTAGAGCATTTGGCACCCGGGACGGACCCTTTGTTTGCCCCCCTCCCCCCCCCCCCCCCACACACACACACGCACCCCCCTTAATTACACCCCCTCCCTCCCCTCCTCCAGGGGCGGACTGACAACACTCGGGGCCCCTGGACCAAAAAAAAGGCAAGGGCCCCTGCTAGGCTCTGCAGCTCGTCAATCTTCTGCCACGCTACTATTCCACCCAAATCCCACACACAATAAATTAAAATTTATATATGTAAGAAACACTTTGACGTAGGTAAATTTCCATGACCAATAATACTGGTATACAAGGAGTAAATATATACCACCACACAATAACTGGATAATACCGCCATACTGTACTGAATAAAACCAGTATACTATACAGGATCTGTATACAATATAAGTGATTATATACAGGACCATATGGCGGTAGATATCATCTGTACACAGGATGTGTATATCGTATAAGTGATTACAGTTACATTTTGGGACTCACAATTACGTCATTTCTGATCAGCGGCGTCCTCTTTCCTTTTCTTCTCCGTCCGGATAAGACCGCCATGTAAATCTCTTAACATCTGCAGGAAAAACATGTCAGACTAATTTTTTCAGTGCCCTCCCCTCCTCTACACAATCTTCCTATCTCTAGGCCCACAAACTTTAATAATTCCCTCCTTGGTGTCCTGCACAGTAAATGGCAATAGACAAACAAGGAGAGCGCTCCTAGTGTGATAGCGTAATGTAAAAGCAAAGATAATAGACAAGAAAACTTGCTCACCAAGTCTAGTTGTACTGCGACCAAGTACAACTATGGTGAAGGCGTGAAGTGACCCTGCAACGGGCGAAGAGCGGCAGCTGCTCCTGGACACACAGGCGAAGAAAATAAGCGGATCCCTCCAGGGAACAAACCAGGATAGATGCAGCGCACAGGACTTCAAAGGTAAAATGGTTTATTTACCCGGCATGCAACGCGTTTCGCTGGATAACCAGCTTCATCAGGCAATGCCTGATGAAGCTGGTTATCCAGCGAAACGCGTTGCATGCCGGGTAAATAAACCATTTTACCTTTGAAGTCCTGTGCGCTGCCTCTATCCTGGTTTGTTCCCTGGAGGGATCCGCTTATTTTCTGCACAGTAAATGGGCAGGTAGGTAGATAGCCAGGTAACCCCCTCTTTCCCATAGGTATATGCAGAGTTACACCCCCCCATCTTTCCCATAGGTATATGCAGAGTTACACCCCCTCTCTTTCCCATAGGTATATGCAGAGCTACGCTACACCCCCTCTTTCCCATAGGTATATGCAGAGTTACACCCCCCTCTTTCCCATAGGTATATGCAGAGATACACCCCCTCTTTCCCATAGGTATATGCAGAGCTACCCCCCTCTTTCCCATATGTATATGCAGGGTTACCCCCCCTCTTTCCCATAGGTATATGCAGGGTTACCCCCCCTCTTTCCCATAGGTATATGAAGAGCTACCCCCCCTCTTTCCCATATGTATATGTGGAGCTACACCCCCCCTTCTCCATAGGTATATGCTGAGCTATACCCCCCTCTTTCCCATAGGTAAATGTAGAGCTACACCCCACCCTCTTTCCCATAGGTATATGCAGAGCTACACCCCACCCTCTTTTCCATAGGTATATGCAGAGCTACACCCCACCCTTCCCCATAGGTATATGCAGAGATACACCCACCCCTCTCCCTCCCTTTCCCATAGGTATATGCAGAGCTGCCCCCCTCTCCCTCCCTTCCTATAAGTATATGCAGAGCACCCCCCCCCCTTCCCTATAGGCATATGCAGAGCATCACCCACCCTCTCCCTCCCTTCCCTATAAATATATGCAGAGAACCCCCCCTCTCCCCCTTCGCTATAAGTATATGCAGAGCACCCCCCTCTCCCCCCTTCCCTATAAGTATATGCAGAGCACCCCCCCTCCCCTCTTCCCTATAAGTATATGCAGAGCACCCACCCCCCCCTTCCCTATAAGTATATGCAGAGCACCCCCCTCTCCCCCCCTTCCCTATAAGTATATGCAGAGCACCCCCCTCCCCCTTCCCTATAAGTATATGCAGAGCACCCCCCTTCCCTATAGGTATAGGCAGGGTTAAAAAAATAAAATAAAAAAAAGATGCTCACCTAATATACCATGCAGCGATCTCCTCAGCTGCAGGGCCTGCGTCTTCTCCCCTCCACAGTACAGGCGCCGATGAGTGACATCACTGGCGCCTGTACTGCGTGCTGCGTGGAGGCGGAGGTCACGTCTCCTCTGTGTAGCTGCAGATGCGGCTCACACAGAGGGGACGCCTTCTCCTGTATGTGCGTGTATCGCGCATACAGGAGAATGTTACGCTGTCTGCTGGGGATCTGGGACGAGAGAGTGGCACCCGAGTTCTTCTGAACTTAAAGGAGTACTCAGGCAAAAATTAACTTATCCTCTATTCACAGGATAGGGGATAAGTAGCTGATCGCAGGGTCTGACCACTGGGGCCCCCCACGATTTCCAGGACAGGACCCCGTCACTCTCAGTGAGGGGGATGTGTCGTCTACGGGTAGACGGCATGCGCTCCATTTATTTCTACGGGAGCGCCGATGATGTCTTTTTGTCGCTCCCATAAAAATGAATAGAGCGAGTGCCGGCTGCATGACGCACTCCTCACTGAGTGCCGGGTCCTTTCCCGGTGGTCGTGGGTGGGGGGCTGGACCCAGCAGTTGAACCCCCTGCGATCAGCTAATTATCCCATATCCTGTGAATAGAGGATAAGTTAAAGGGGTACTACCGTGGAAAACTTTTTTTTTTTAAATCAACTGGTGCCAGAAAGTTAAACAGATTTGTAAATTACTTCTATTAAAAAATCTTAACCCTTCCAATACATTTTATTGGCTATATACTACAGAGGAAATGCTTTTCTTTTTGGATTTCTCTGATGTCACGACCACAGTGCTCTCTGCTGACATCTGCTGTCCATTTTAGGAACTGTCCAGAGCAGCATATGTTTGCTATGTGGATTTTCTCCTGCTCTGGACAGTTCCAAAAATGGACATCAGAGAAATGCACATCAGAGAAATGCAAAAAGAAAAGCATTTCCTCTGTAGTATATAGCCCCTAAAAAGTACTGGAAAGATTAAGATTTTTAAATAGAAGTAATCTACAAATCTGTTTAACTTTCTGGCACCAGTTGATTTAAAAAAAAAAAAAAAAAAAGTTTTCCACGGGAGTACCCCTTCAACTTTCGCCAGAAATCTCTTTTAATAGTAAAACGCTTTGTGTATGGTAATTTTTTGGCACTTTGTTCAGGTCAGTATCAGTCAGTTTAACTCACTCAGGACGAAGGACGTACCTGTACGCCCTATGCACGGTCCCGGTGTTTAAAATGGTGCATCACACCGGATCGGTCCCGGCTGCTAACTGCTAACCGGTTAGCAGCCGGGTCCCTGGGATAATGCATGCGGCACCGATCGGTGTGCCACGCACTATTAACCCTTCAGACGCTGCGATCAAAAACCAAAGTAAACGCTTCCCGGCAGCTCAGTCGGGCTGATCGGGACATAGCGATAAAATCGCGATGTCCCGATCAGATAGGACGCGAGCGGAGACCCCCTTACCTTGCTCCGTCACGTCCGTTCGGCATTTGATTGCTCCAAGCCTGAGCTACAGGCTTGAGCAATCGAGACCCTATCTCGCTGATCCATGCAAAGCTATGGCTTTGCAGGGATCGGGGTAAGAGATCAGTGTGTGCAGTGTTATAGCTCCCTATGAGAGCTATAACATTGCAAAAAAGAAAAGTGAAAAAAAAGTTAACAAAGGTCATTTAACCCCTTCCCTAATAAAAGTTTGAATCACCCCCTTTTCCCATAAAAAAAAAAACTGTGTAAATAAAAATAAACATATGTGGTATCACCACATGCGGAAATGTCCGAACTATAAAAATATATCATTAATTAAACCACACGGTCAATGGCGTACGCGCAAAAAAATTCCAAAGTCCAACATAGCGTATTTTTGGTAACTTTTTATATCATGAAAAAGTGAATATAAAGCGATCAAAAAGTCTGATCAATACAAAAATGTTACCGATAAAAACTTCATACTGGCCCATACACGGAAAATGTAAAAAGTTATAGGGGTTAGAAGATGAGAATTTTTAACATATAAATTTCGTGCATGTAGTTAGGATTTTTTTCCGAAGTACAACAAAATCGAACCTATATAAGTAGGGTATCATTTTAACCGTATGGACCTACAGAATATAGATAAGGTGTTATTGTTACCAAAAAATGCACTGCGTAGAAACGGAAGCCCCCAAAATCTACAAAATTAAATTTTTTCTTCAATTTTGTCGCACAATGAATTTTTTTCCCATTTTGCCGTGGATTGTTTGGTAAATGATGAATGTCACTGCAAAGTAGAATTGGTGGCGCATAAAATAAGCCATCATATGGAATTTTATGTGCAAAATTTTAAGCGTTATGATTTTTAGAAGGTGATGAGGAAAAAATGAGAATGCAAAAACTGAAAAAATCTGCACCCTTAAAGGAGTACTCCGCCCCTAGATATCTTATCCCCTATCCAAAGGATAGGGGATAAGATGTCAGATCGTCGCGGGCCCGCTGCTGGGGACCCCCGGGATCACCGCTGCGGCACCACACTGTCATTACTGCACAGAGCGCGTTCGCTCTGTGCGTAATGGCGGGCGATACAGGGGACGGAGCAGTGTGACATCATGGCTCTGCCCCTCGTGACATCACGGCCCGCCCCCTTAATACAAGTCTATGGCAGGGGCGTGACAACCGCCACGCCCCCTCCCATAGACTCGTATTGAGGGGGGCGGGCCGTGATGTCATGAGGGGCGGGGCCGTGACGTAAAGATGCTCCGGCCCCTGTACTGCCCATCATCACGTACAGAGCAAACTCGCTCTGTGCAGTAATGACAGCGGTGTGCCGCAGCGGTGATCCCGGGGGTCCCCAGCAGCGGGACCACAGCGATCTGACATCTTATCCCCTATCCTTTCAATAGGGGATAAGATGTCTAGGGGCGGAGTACCCCTTTAAGGGGTTAAAACAGGTATTTTTCAAGCAAAAACTGCTGGAAAAAAAGCAGTCAAAAATTTCAGCCATGTTTGCGGTAATATATGACTGGAAATAAGGCCACAAATATGGCCACAAAACAGATGTAAACATGGCCATGCTTTAGTCACTACTCTTCCAGCTTATATGTTAACCATACAATAAGAAAATAAGCGTGAAAAATAGAAAAAACTTATCAGTGACAGGTCTAAAATACCACTATACAAGCAGCATTATAACAAATAATAGCATTATACAGTGACCATATAGATGACACCACACAGGACCTACAGAGAAGAATCACCCTGGGAGCATACAGAACTATAATAGAGGATTTATCTACTGCCCTGTCATGTCTGTTTTCCTAAATACCTGCATCCACCATGAAATAATTCAGCATATTAAATGTGAAACAATTTTACCTTGTAAACAATGAAATACGATCTCCGGCGACAGCTGCCCCCCAAGCTTTTTAAAAAAAATTTAACATTTTTTACCTTGAAGTTATGCTGAGGAAATAATTCTCGATCTTTCCTTAGAACTCTGTATTGTGCTGCCCCCTGTTATTCCTCCTGGAAATCTATGGGGGAAAAAATTCTGACTGGGTACCATTCACTTCACCCCCACAAAATGGCAGACAAAAACCACCATAATGTTCCTAGCTGTTCTTTTGAGCATAGTCTTAGACCAGTGTTTTCCGAACAGTGTGTCTCTAGATGTTGCAAAACTACAACTCCCAGTATGCAAGGCATGCTGGAATTTGTAGTTTTGCAACAGTTAGAGACACACTGTTCGGAAAACACTGGTCTAAGGCTATGCTCAAAAGAACAGCTAAGTAAAGTATGGCGGTTTTTGTCTGCCATTTTGTGGGGGTGAGGTGAATGGAAAAAACAGAGTTCCAAGATACACCAGAATTCTTATCTCATGGGTAAAACAATAATTTACTATATTAGACATATCAGGAGAGCGGACAGCGAATCAATAATCTCGGGACTCACAAGTGCCATCTGATCTGATTGGAGTCGTTCTCCTTCCCTTCATCTGGTCTAGATCACCATGATAATATCTCTTGAGGACTGTAGAGTTCACTGCTGAGACATCTATGGTCCCTTACTTCTGATGTCATACACTTTATAGCAACAAAACTAAATTTGGACCCCATCCCCTGAAAAAATCTCAGACCCCAGGCCCCTAAATAAATACAGAACCAGACCCCTAGGGGCTGATTGGGACCTCCATTGGGTCCCTATCAGCTAAAATGATGGCCTTACCTGCAGGGGCGGACTGACTGGCCAGTCCATTCGGCCATTGTTCAAAGGCCCAGCCGGGAAAAGGGCCCGCTGTCCGCCGTCTGTCACATTAAATCCCAAATTTTTTGGGAAATTGCTCGCGACACCAGGGCCCATCACACACTTGGGCGGGGCCCGGGGAACGGTGCTACTGGCTACTGTTTTGCATCTCCCACACAGCCATGGCAGACCTGTAAGAGAATCGCAGTGGCTGCCTGGGATTGGCGCTTTGAACTCCGGTGTGGCGCTGCTGCGCTTAGACGTGAGGTTACGTCAGCGTGGGGGTGACGTGACCTCACGTCTAAGCGCAGCACCGCTACTTCACTGTGCCACCGATCAGTGTGCCCACTGCCCTGCTCTCTCTCTCGTACATGGCCCTGCTTGTCCTCAATTTACAGAGCCCCGCCTGTCCTCAATGCACAGAGCCCTGCTTGTGATCAGTGTACGGAGCCCTGCTTGTCCTCAGTGTACAGAGCCCTGCTTGTCCTCAGTGTACAGAGCCCTGCTTGTCCTCAGTGTACAGAGCCCTGCTTGTCCTCAGTGTACAGAGCCCTGCTTGTCCTCAGTGTACAGAGCCATGCTTGTCCTCAGTGTACAGAGCCCTGCTTGTCCTCAGTGTACAGAGCCATGCTTGTCCTCAGTACACAGAGCCCTGCTTGTCCTCAGTACACAGAGCCCTGCTTGTCCTCAGTACACAGAGCCCTGCTTGTCCTCAGTACACAGAGCCCTGCTTGTCCTCAGTACACAGAGCCCTGCTTGTCCTCAGTACACAGAGCCCTGCTTGTCCTCAGTACACAGAGCCCTGCTTGTCCTCAGTACACAGAGCCCTGCTTGTCCTCAGTACACAGAGCCCTGCTTGTCCTCAGTACACAGAGCCCTGCTTGTCCTCAGTACACAGAGCCCTCTTTGTCCTCAGTACACAGAGCCCTGCTTGTCCTCAGTACACAGAGCCCTGCTTGTCCTCAGTACACAGAGCCCTGCTTGTCCTCAGTACACAGAGCCCCGCTTGTCCTCAGTACACAGAGCCCTGCTTGTCCTCAGTACACAGAGCCCTGCTTGTCCTCAGTACACAGAGCCCTGCTTGTCCTCAGTACACAGAGCCCTGCTTGTCCTCAGTACACGGAGCCCTGCCTGTCCTCAGTGTACGGAGCCCTGCTTGTCCTCAGTGCGCAGAGCCCTGCTTGTCCTCAGTGCGCAGAGCCCTGCTTGTCCTCAGTGTACAGAGCCCTGCTTGTCCTCAGTGTACAGAACCCTGCTTGTCCTCAGGTACAGAACCCTGCTTGTCCTCTGTGTACAGAGCCCTACTTGTCCTCTGTGTACAGAGCCCTGCTGGTCCTCAGGTACAGAACCCTGCTTCAGAGGCGGCTCTAGACTTTTTGAGGCCTTAGGCGAAAAAAAATCTGAGGCCCCCCAAGCGTAATAAAAAGAATAAAATAAAAAGTAAGCAGGCGATGTTAAAATTAACTGTATAAATTGCATATTTTAAGGCAAACTTTAATATATATCATAGCCTCGCTCTTCACAGCTCTTGAAATCTTATTTTTCTAAATAAATTATTCTACAACATATCTATACACAAACATTGGGTATAGAAAAATAAATAAAATGTGTCTGACTACTCAGTTATTCTTGTTGGTGTCTCCTAAAACTGAAATAAAGTTATCAACAGTGTATTGAAAGAACACTATAAAATCAGAAACACAAATGTGTATTCCTGACCCTATAGTGGTAAACTATTTAGCACCCCATATCCCATTAACCCCTTTAAGGACTGAGCCCTTTTTCACCTTAAGGAATGAGCCCTTTTTCTCAATTCTGACCACTGTCACTTTATGCATTAATGACTCTGGGATGCTTTTACCAATTATTCTGATTCCGAGCTAGTTTTTTCGTGACATATTCTACTTTATGTTAATGGTAAATTTCCGTTGTTACTTGCATCCTTTCTTTGTGAAAAATCCCAAAATTTCATGAAAATTTTGAAAATTTTGCATTTTTCTGAATTTGAAACTCTCTGCTTGTAAGGAAAATGGATATTCCAAATAAATTATATATTGATTCACATATACAATATGTCTACTTTATATTTGCATCATAAAGTTGACATGTTTTTACTATTGGAAGACATCAGAGGGCTTCAAAGTTCAGCATCAATTTTCTAATTTCTCACAAAATTTTCATAATCGGAATTTTTCAGGGACCAGTTCAGTTTTGGAGTGGATTTGAGGGCTCCTCATATTAGAAATACCCCATAGATTACCCCATTAAAAAAACTGTACCCCCCCCCCCCCCCCCCAAGTATTCAAAATGACATTCAGAAAGTGTGTTAACCCTTTAGGTGTTTCACAGGAATAGCAGTAAGGTAAAGGAGAAAATTCATTACACTCGCATGTTCTTGTAGACCCAGTTTTTGAAATTTTACAAGGGGTGAAAGGAGAAATAGCCCCCCAAAGTTTGCAACCCAATTTCTCTTCAGTAAGTAAATACCACATATGTGTATGTCAAGTGCTCTGTGGGTGCACTAGAGGCCTCAGAAGGGAAGGAGAGACAATGGGATTTTGGAGAGTGAGTTTTTCTGAAATGGCTTTTTTGGGGGGCATGTCCCATTTAGGAAGCCCCTATGGTGCCAGAAGAGCAAAAAAAAAAAAAACAACATGGCAGACCATTTTGGAAACTACACGCCTCAAGGAACATAACAAGGGGTCCGCTGAGCCTTAACACCCCACAGGTGTTTGACGACTTTTCATTAAAGTTGGATTTGTAAGTGGATTTTTTTTTCACTAACACCTGGTGCTGGAGGGGGGTGCCAGAGGGCAAAACTCCCATGAAAAATTACATAGTTGATGCAGACTCTGGTATTAATCCATATTAATCCATAAAGGGCATAAATCACTATTATTCCTAAATGGTTTGGAATAACGTGCTTTAGCCCCCTTTAGGCATCACATAGATTCCCCCATATTAAGCAGCACATAGTTAGAGCCTCCCTTTAGGCAGCACATAAAGCCCCCTTTAGGCAGCACATAGTTAGATCCCCCTTTAGGCATCACATAGATTCCCCCATATTAGGCAGCACATAGTTAGAGCCCCCCTTGAGGCAGCACATAGTGGGATTTTAACCCAAGGCCCCAGCGCTGCAAGGCAGCAGTGCTAACCTCTGAGCCACCATGCTACCCTTAGCATACATCTAATATCCACGGTTGCTAAAATGGACAGAGATTACCAGAAAAATTAGGCATTGGTATTGTTGCAGCCGCTTCTGTAGCAGCGGCCAGAAAAATTGCAGCAACATAACAAGTGCAGCAGCAGAGGCCAGAAAAATTTAGGCATGTACACATGGATGAAAAATTTGGTATTGTCGCAGCCGCATCTGTAGCAGCAGCCCGAAAAATTGCAGCACCAGAAAAATTAGACATGTACACCTGGCTGGAAAATTTAGTATTGTCGCAGCTGTAGCAGCGGCCATAAAAATTGCAGCACCATAACAAGTGCAGCAGCAGAGGCCAGAAAAATTAGGCATGTACAGATGAATGAAAAATTGGGTATTGTCGCAGCCGCAGTTGTAGCAGCGGCCAGAGAAATTGCAGCACCATAACAAGTGCAGCAGCAGAGTCCCGAAAAATTAGGCATGTACACCTGGAGCAGCGGCCAGAAAAATTTCTGTTTGTTTCAACAGGCAGAAAGTGCCCTAAAACATTGCGGCTTGAACCCTAGTTGGTGGCGGATAAGTCACGCAAGTCATCCGGCATTCAGAGTTCAAATACAGCAGCGTGTGGACCATTTTTAGCTTAAGGCAGCTCATCTGATCAGGCCTTGTTCAGTCAAATGTATTGCCCAGTGTCAGTCCATTCGGGATCCATCCCCAGCCCTCCGTCCCTTCATCTTAAGAAAGGTGAGGTAATCCAGACTTTTTTGACCAAGGCGACTCCTCTTCTCAGTGACAATACCTCCTGCTGCACTGAAGGTCCTTTCTGACAGGACACTTGAAGCAGGACAGGCCAGAAGTTTGAGCGCAAATTGGAATAGCTCAGGCCACAGGTCAAGCCGGCAAACCCAGTAGTCAAGGGGTTCATCGCTCCTCAGAGTGTCGATATCTGTGGTTAAGGCCAGTTAGTCTGCTACCTGTTGGTCAAGTCATTCTCTGATGGTGGACCCCGAAGGGCTGTGGTGATGCATAGGACTTAAAAAGCTCTGCATGTCCTCCATCAACAGCATGTCTGAACAGCTTCCGGTCCTTGTCGGCGTGTTCGTGGGAGGAGGAGGAGGATTACTTTCAACTCTTCCCCTGTTATATCCCTGTTGTGCTGTGACATGACCCTTATACGCTGTGTAAATACTTCTTAATTTATTTTGGACCTGCTGAATCCTTTCCGCCTTGCTGTAATGCGGTAACATGTCAGGCACTTTACATTTATACCGGGGGGTCTAGTAGTGTGGACACCCAGTACAGGTCGTTCTCCTTCATCCTTTTTATACGAGGGTCCCTCAACAGGCACAACAGCATGAAAGACCCCATTTACACAAGGACGGATGCCGAGCTACTCATATCCCGTTCCTCGTCCTCAGTGATGTCAGGGAAGGTATAATCTTCTTCCCCCCAGCCACGTACATCCCCAGGGGAACCAGATAGGTGACAAGGAGCACCCTGGGATGCCTGCTGTGGTTGGTCTTCTTCCTCCTCTTCAAGGCCACATTCCTCCTCTGACTCCTCTTCCTCACAATCCTCTTCCAGCGTTGCCGCAGGTCCAGCAAGCGATGCTGATAAGGCTGTTTCTGGTGGTGATGGTGTCCCCAACTCTTCCTCTTCACGCTCATCTACTGCCAAATCCAGCACTCTTCGCAGGGCACGCTCCAGGAAGAAAACAAACGGTATAATGTTGCTGATGGTGCCTTCGGTGCGACTGACCAGGTTTGTCACCTCCTCAAAAGGACGCATGAGCCTACAGGTATTGCGCATGAGCCTCCAGTAACGTGGCAAAAAAATTCCCAGCTCCGCAGATGATGTCCTAGCACCCCGGTCATACAAATATTCGTTGATGGCTTTTTCTTGTTGGAGCAGGCGGTCGAACATTAGGAGTGTTGAATTCCAACGTGTTGGGTTGTCGCAAACCAAGCGCCTCACTGGCATGTTGTTTCGCCGCTGGATGTCTGACAAGTGCGCCATGGCCGTGTAGGAACGCCTGAAATGGCCACACACCTTCCTGGACTGCTTCACGACATCCTGTAAGCCTGGGTACTTGAGCACAAAGCGTTGTACATTCAGATTACACACATGTGCCATGCACGGCACATGTGTCAACTTGCCCAACCTCAATGCCGCCAACAAATTTGTTCCATTGTCACAAACCACCTTGTCAATCTCCAGTTAATGCGGAGTCAGCCACTGGTCCACCTGTGCGTTCAGGGCCGACAGGAGGGCTGGTGCGGTGTGACTCTCCGCTTTGAGGCAAGTCAACCCCAAGATGGCGTGACACTGCCATATCCAGGATGTGGAATAGCACCTGGGGAGCTGGGGGGGGGGGGGTTCCGGTGATGTGGAGCAAGACGCAGCAGTGGAAGAGGACTCAGCTGAGGATGTTATGGAAGAGGATGGAGTAGGAGGAGTAGAGCAGGTGGCAGCAGGCCTGCCTGCAAGTTGTGGCGGTGTCACCAACTCCTCTGCAGAGCCACGCATTCCATGCTTGGCAGCCGTCACCAGGTTTACCCAATGCGCAGTGTAGGTGACATACCTGCCCTGACCATGCTTTGCAGACGAGGTATCAGTGGTCAGATGGACCCTTGCCCCTACACTGTGTGCCAGACATGCCATAATTTCCTTTTGCACAATGGAGTAAAGGTTGGGGATTGCCTTTTGTGTAAAAAAAGTTCGGCCGGGTACCTTCCACTGTGGTGTCCCAATGGCTACAAATTTTTAAAAGGCCTCAGACTCCACCAGCTTGTATGGTAAAAGCTGGCAGGCTAGCAGTTCCGACAAGCCAGCTGTCAGACGCCAGGCTAGGAGGTGACTTTGAGACATTGTATTCTTGCGCTCAAACATCTGCTTGACAGACACCTGACTGTGGGCAGATGAGCAGGAACTGCTCAAGGCGAGAGACGGAGAGGCGGATGGTTGAGAGGGGGCAAGGAGGACAGCAGTGGTTGACCTGGCTGAAGATGCTGGACCAGGAGGAGGATGGAGGCTTTGACTTTGTGTGCTGCTTGTACTGACGTGTTGATGTCATAGGCGTTTGAGATGTGACATCATGTGCCTTCGCAAAGCAGTTGTGCCTAGGTGGGTGATGGACTTCCCACGACTCAGTTTCTTCTGGCACAGGTTGCAAATGGCATCGCTGTTGTCAGAGGCAGACACACACAAAAATGCCACACTGCTGAGCTCTGCGATGATGGCATTCTGGTGGTGGCAACAGCATGCGTTGATTGGCGTCCCGTCTGGCTGACCCCGGGTGCCGATGCATGCTGTCTGACTGTGCCACTAGCTCCTTGCGACGACCTCCCACTGCTTCCAACTCGTCTCCTCCTCCTCTCGGTCTCCCCATCTGAACTTTCCCCCTCTTTTTCTCTTCTAGAGGGCACCCACATGGCATCCACGGATACATCGTCATCATCAACACCTTCACCGCTATCTGACACCTCAAGAAAGGAAGCAGCAGCGGATACAACATTATCATCACACCGTATGTCCATGTGTGTAATGCTGCCTGACTGAGACATATCCCTGTTATCTACAACCTCTGGCAATAATGGTTGCGCATCACTCATGTCTTCAAACTGATGTGTATATAACTCCTCTGACGGATCAAGTAAAGCTGCTGTGGTGCTAGTGTTGGTGGTGGCGGCAGGCGGGCAAGTGGTAGCATGAGAGGTGCTCGAAGCTAAGCTAGAGGAGGAGAAGGATGGTGCGTCAAGGTTCAGAGCGGAAGCTGTAGTAGATTGGGTGTCTTGTGATAGCCAGTCAACTAAGTCCTCAGAACTTTGGGGGTTCAGGGTACGTGGCCTCTGAACACTGGCCATTCTAGGGCCAAAGGGAATCCCAGCACCACGACGGCCCCTGCGGGTGGCCTTCCTCTGCCTGTCATTTTTTTGGTTAAATTTGCACAACTGTCACACCTAATGTGATTTGCACTAGGGTGACACAATTTGCCCTGCAGGCAAAAAAACTGGCAACTGTGACGTGAACTGACAGTGACGACTGATTTTATTTAACTGCCAACAACTGTCACACCTAATGTGATTTGCACTGGGGTGACAATGAGCAAAAAAGCTTGCCAGCAGAGTTGCCCTTTTAAGCAGTGGTCCCCAACCAGGGTGCCTCCAGCTGTTGCAAAATACACGGACTGATATATTTCATCCCTTTGAATACTGTAGTAGTTAGTTGCTTTAAAGAAAAAAAGCTTGCCAGCGGAGTTCCCCTTTTATGCAGTGGTCCCCAACCAGGGTGCCTCCAGCTGTTGCTAGACACACGGACTGATATCTTTCAGCCCTAAAAAGGGCTTTTTTGGGTGCTGTCCTTAAAGCAGATGTTACAATAGTGCTTTAGAAGTAAACTGGACCCTGAATACACCATCTAGCAGCAACCTAGCTATCGCTTTCCCTATACAGCAGGAGCAGCTTCTCTGACCCTCCACTTCCTAAGCCTGCAGCATGCTGAATGAGGGTAAAATGGTGTCCGTGAAAGAGGTAGGAGGGTCTGGAAGGGAGGGACTGCTGCTGATTAGCTGTAATGTGTCTGCTGACCAGCATGTTTTACACCAGCATGTTAGTGTAAAAATATTTTTTTTTTTTTTACAAACTTGCTGGTGTAGACCCCAACTTTACCTTTTCATAGGGGGTAGAAGGAAAGAAAAGCCCCCCCAAAATTTGTAACGCAATTTCTCCCGAGTACAGAGATACCCCATATGTGTCCCTGAACTGTTTCCTTGAAATACGACAGGGCTCCGAAGTGAGAGAGCACCATGCGCATTTGAGGACTAAATTGGGGATTTGAATCCGCCACAAAAATACCCTACGGCAGTGTTTCCCAAAAAGGGTGTGTGGTGTCCCGGTACAGTATTGCATACAGTACCTTGTGTAAAGGTCCCTAAAGTCAGAGTAACTACATTCAGGTAGGGTTCCTCAGGTTGGACAGCCCCTAGTCGCCTCTCCTAAAGTCTATCTCTAGTGTTAATGTGGTGTCCCGGCACCGTATTTCATACTGTGCCTTGGTAATCAGTCCCCAAAGTTAGAGTCCCTAGGACTGTCGGGGTTCACTTTCCTCATTTAACCCCTGGTCACCCCTTAATCACTTGATATTTGTAAATATTATCTATCTAAATAAATGTATATGGTAATAATCACTGTTTTAGCGTCGCAGGACCTGCGGGTCATGTGACCGGGTTGCAGAACTCTATGCTTTTTGCTAAAGGACCTTTGGTGGTTTTGGACATGTGATCACCCACAATCCATTGTAACAGTGAGTGACAGCTGATTGGACCAATCCAAAACGGTCAGCCCCTGCCCATATAAGGGAACTGCGCCATCTTGTCACTCTCTTGGGTTGCCGACTCTGGACGAGGTAGGACCTCTGCAGCTTACAAGACAAATTACTAGGCCCAAAGCCTTGCGGCTTAGGCCTGCGCTAGTGACGGATAGTTCTTACAATTCCCCACTATCTCCGCAAGATCTCCGGACCTAATCCAACCCCTAAAACCGGTGGATCTATGCAAATACAATCCTCAAAATCTAAAGGGAACTTTCCGGTCCTAAGCATCTGTCAATCACTGCTGTGCTGTTTGTAAAGACTCTGTTATCTGGACTGTTACTGCATATACAGAAAATCTTCAGTAAAGATTCCTGCAAGTTTTAAGATCAGCACTGCTGTGGACAATCTATTTGACACTCACCTATCGCTCTTGGGAAGGGTAGCGATAGGCCCAGCACCACTACAGAGTTTTAACCCTCACCCTTGCGTCACAAGTGACAAGGGTTAACAGCACCCTTTATTATATAGAACCGCAACACCCCTATTGCCTTACAACCCCCAGGCGTACCACAAAGCCTTATTGGCGTCTGACGAACAGGATTCGGGTGTGTGCCTGCTGCTGTTGCCACTAGTGAAATTGTACTCCCCCAATATAACGGACTTTATTCATGTGCTGTAAACCGCATTATTGTGTACGAGAGCGGTGCGTGTGGAGAATGATTCAAGGGGGCCACGCGTAAAGTAAGGGAGGGAGGCGAAAATTTATGCGCATCAAGAATGTGTAAACTGCGAAATGAATACATGCTACGATCCTCTGTTCTGGTCGGCATAGAAAGAGTTCAAAGAAGCACGCGAAAAAGGCCTGCGCTGCACCAGGTCCCGCCCCTGGGCGTGGCTATCAAGTTGTTGTATCGCAGCCGAAAGGGAACTTGGAAACAGAGGAGTCGTTTCTGGGAGGACAGGAAGTCGGGGCTGCACCGATGACGTCCTTCCTGCCAGCCGCCATTTTGGGCAAGCACAATATAAAAGACACCATGCACAGCGACCTCTTCAGTCTGCACAAGGAGCCGGAGAGTACAGGCATGGAGGAGAGCAGCGTTCCACGTGGTGAGAAAAGCAAAATGGCGCTGGAACAGCGGAAAGTTGTGGCAGTCGCAACCCAACTACTCCAAGATATTGCCGACCATCTGCAGCGGTTGTCACTGGATGAAGAGGGGGCCTGCAATCTTCCCCCACTGCCTGATGACGACGATGACTGGCTGGACACACCTCCAGTGGAGAGCGCAGGGACACCTGGAGGTGCATCACCGGTGAGATTGTCCCCTCACCACAGAACTTGGGGCTCGTGGGCCGAGATCCCATCAGAGGAGTCTGCAGTGAGTACCCTGCCAGAGGCGGCTTTTTCTTCCTCCTCCAGCCCTGAAGCTGAAATACCCCTATCCAGCTTGCCACGTGCACGACCGTGCTCACCAGATTTGCCCCAGTGGATTTTTGGGGACGAGTCGGGACTCATCGAGTATATGCACGCGGTTCTACAACCTATACCTGGGAAGCCACTCCCACCAATTCCAACCGCACAAAGAGAAAGGGCCCGTCAGGAAGCCGAGCTGGCTGAGTTGATGGACAAATTAAAGGCCCGACACAGAGAACTGTACGCCCCAAAGCATGTGCATTTGCCTCCTGAGGAAAGAATTCGTCATCAGGAGAATACTAAAGAGATGGAGGCACTCTACATTCGCAAGTGGGATCACCCCCGAGAAGGGGAGGAGCCTTTAGAACGACGAAGAGCAACTGTGGCCAAGTTCGACAAGGTCAGAGGTTATGGGCCATACAGGGCAAACCATCCTCGTAAACCGGCGAGCAGTACAGAGGCCATATCTTCATAAAAAGTTCTAATCTCTGGAGGTGGGCGAGATAGTGGAGTACACCCCCGTCCAGAGCCTGCATGGAGAATGGGCTGCAGCGGTCACAAGACCAACGGCTCCAACACAGCTTCCCTTCAAATACTTTCCGTCTACAGATTGGGAATCGGATCCCTTCAACCTGAGGCCGAAATTGTCTGCTCCTGATGCCTCCACCACCGTACTCAAGTAGGAGGAGCCTCTACAGTCATCTTCTTCATACAGCAAAGTGCCAAGACCTGCTCAAGACCAAGAAAGTTGGCCCAAATTCCGAGCACCAAAGACCGTACCTAGGCCCTCTCGGAGCAATGAGAGTTTGCCTCCTGCACAGGTACCAACATATGTACCAAGGCCCTCTTCCGACGTGGAGAGTTTGCCTGCTTCCAGGGTACCAAACAAAAGTGCTCTGACTCTCTCCTGGCATGGAGATGGGGCTAAAACCTTATGCACCAACCTTGATCCCGGCCAGTAAACCTCTGGTCAGGTCACTTTGAATCCTACTGTTACCCATTCTACTCTCACCAATGTGGTGTGGGAGAGTTACATTAACTCCTCGCCTGCTCCAGATGTTGGAAGGTATAGAGAAACTACAAAAGGCACAAGAAGAGTTCGGAGGAATATTTTCTGAAGGAGTGTAAAGTAATGTCTATTGTTTGTCTGTGCTAACCACTTTTGTTTTTCAGTAACCAAGTTTAACCCCTTAAGGACCAGGCCATTTTACACCTTAGGACCAGAGCGTTTTTTGCACATCTGACCACTGTCACTTTAAACATTAATAACTCTGGAATGCTTTTAGTTATCATTCTGATTCCGAGATTGTTTTTTCGTGACATATTCTACTTTAACATAGTGGAAAATTTTGTGATAATTTGCATCCTTTCTTGGTGAAAAATCCCCAAATTTGATGAAAAATTTGAAAATTTAGCATTTTTCTAACTTTGAAGCTCTCTACTTCTAAGGAAAATGGATATTCCAAATTTTTTTTTTTAATTCACATATACAATATGTCTACTTTCTATTTGCATCATAAAATTGACGTGTTTTTACTTTTGGAAGACACCAGAGGGCTTCAAAGTTCAGCAGCAATTTTCCAATTTTTCACAAAATTTTGAACCTCGCTTTTTTTCAGGGACCATTTCAGGTTTGAAGTGGATTTGAAGGGTCTTCATATTAGAAAAACCCCACAAATGACCCCATTATAAAAACTACACCCCCCAAAGTATTCAAAATGACAATCAGTAAGTGTTTTAACCCTTTAGGTGTTTCACAGGAATAGCAGCAAAGTGAAGGAGAAAATTCACAATCTTCATTTTTTACACTCGCATGTTCTTGTAAACCCAATTTTTGAATTTTTACAAGGGGTAAAAGGAGAAAATGTATACTTATATTTGTAGCCCAATTTCTCTCGAGTAAGAACATACCTCATATGTCTATGTAAATTGTTCGGCGGGCGCAGTAGAGGGCTCAGAAGCGAAGGAGCGACAAGGGGATTTTGGAGAGTACGTTTTTCAGAAATGGTTTTTGGGGGGCATGTTGCATTTAGGAAGCCCCTATGGTGCCAGAACAGCAAAAAAAAAAAAACACATGGCATACCATTTTGGAAATTAGACCCCTTGAGGAATGTAACAAGGAATAAAGTGAGCCTTAATACCCCACACGGGTTTCACGACTCTTGCATATGTAAAAAAAAAAAAAAATGTGTGTTTCCCCCCCAAATTTCAAATTTTTGCAAGGGTTAATAGCTGAAAATACCCCCCAAAATTTGTAACCCCATCTCTTCTGAGTATGGAGGTACCCCATAAGTGGACCTGAAGTGCACTACGGGCGAACTACAATGCTCAGAAGAGGAGGAGCACCATTGAGCTTTTGGAAAGAGAATTCGTTTGGAATGGTAGTCAGGGGCCATGTGCATTTACAAAGCCCCCCGTGGTGCCAGAACAGTGGACCCCCCCCACATGTGACCCTATTTTGGAAACTACACCCCTCACAGAATTTAATAAGTGGTGCAGTGAGCATTTACACCCCACTGGCGTTTGATAGATCTTTGGAACAGTGGGCTGTGCAAATGGAAAATAAAATTTTTCATTTTCACGAATCACTGTTCCAAAAATCTGTCAGACACCTGTGAGGCGTAAATGCTCACTGTACACCTTATTACATTACATGAGGGGTGTAGTTTCCAAAATGGGGTCACATATGGGGGGTCCATTGTTCTGGTACCATGGGGGCTTTGTAAACACAAGTGGCCTTCAATTCCGGACAAATTTTCTCTTCAAAATCCCAATGATGCTCCTTCTCTTCTGAGCATTGTAGTGCACCCATAGAGCACTTTACATCCACATATGGGGTATGCTCTTACTGAGAAGAAATTGGGTTACAAATTTTGGGGGGCTTTGTTTTATTTTCCCTTGTGAAAATGAAAAATGTAGGGTGACACCAGCATTTTAGTGAAAACATTTTTTTTTTCATTTTCCCATCCAACTTTAATGAAAATTTGTCAAACACCTGTGGGGTGTTCAGGCTCACTATACCCCTTGTTACGTTCCGTGAGGGGTGTCATTTCCAAAAAGGGGTCACATGTGGGTATTTATTTTTGGGGTTTATGTCAGAACCTCTGTAAAATAAGCCACCCCTGTGCAAATCACCAATTTAGGCCTCAAATGTACATGGTGCGCTCTCCCTCCTGAGCCTTGTTGTGCATCCGCAGAGCATTTTACGCCCACATATGGGGTATTTCCGTACTCAGGAGAAATTGCGTTACAAATTTTGGGGGTCTTTTTTTCCTTTTACCTCCCGTAAAATAAAAAGTAAAGGACAACACCAGCATGTTAGTGCAAAAAAAATTTTTTTTTTACACTAACAGGCTGGTGTAGACCCCAACTTTTCTTTTTCATAAGGGGTAAAAGGAAAAAAAACCCCCCAAAATTAGTAGTGCAATTTCTCCCGAGTACGAAGATACCCCATATGTGGCCCTAAACTGTTTCCTTGAAATACGACAGGGCTCTGAAGTGAGAGAGCGCCATGCGCATTTGAGGACTAAATTAGGGATTGCATAGGGGTGGACATAGGGGTATTCTACGCCAGTGATTCCCAAACAGGGTGCCTCCAGCTGTTGCTAAACTCCCAGCATGCCTGGATAGTCAGTGGCTGTCCAGAAATGCTGTGAGTTGTTGTTTTGCAACAGCTGGAGGCTCTGTTTTGGAAACACAGCTGTACAATACGTTTTTAATTTTTATTGGGGGGACAGTGTAAGGGGGTGTAAATGTAGTGTTTTATCCTTTATTATGTGTAAGTGTAGTGTAGTGTAGTGTTTTTAGGGTATGTTCACACTGGCGGAGGTTTACAGTGAATTTACCGCTAGGAGTTTGCGCTGCAGCGAAAAATTTGCCGCAGCTCATACTTGAAGCAGAAAAACTTACTGTAAACCCGCCAGTGTGAATGTACCCTGTACGTTCACATGGGGGGGGGCAAACCTCCAGCTGTTTCAAAACTACAACTCCCAGCATGTACTGACAGACCGTGCATGCTGGGAGTTGTATTTTTGCAACAGCTGGAGGCACACTAGTTGGAAAACCTTCAGTTAGGTTCTGTTACCTAACTCAGTATTTTCCAACCAGTGTGCCTCCAGCTGTTGGAAAACTTCAACTCCCAGCATGTACTGATCGCCGAAAGGCATGCTGGGAGATGTAGTTATGCAACAGCTGGAGGGATCACAACTACAACTCCCAGCATGCAGAGACAGCTGTTTGCTGTTTAGGCATGCTGGGAGTTGCAGTTTTGCAACATCTGGAGAGCTATAGTTTAGAGACCACTGCACAGATGTTGCAAAACTACAACTCCCAGAATGCCCAGACAGCAAACTGCTGTGTGGGCATGCTGGGAGTTGTAGTTTTGCAAGATCTGGAGATGCACAGTATAGAGATCACTTTGCAGTGGTCTCAGACGGTAGACCTCCAGCTGTTGCAAAACTACAACTCCCAGCAAGCCTAAACAGCTCTCTGGGCATGCTGGGAGTTGTTGTTTTGCAACATCTGGAGGGTTACAGTTTAGAGATCACTATAGTAACTCACTGGCTTCCGTTGGATCCAGGAAGCTGCGTCGCGGTCCTCTTCTTCCGCCGATCGTCGCCCACTGCCGCCGCTGATCATCGCACGCTGCCGTCGCCGATGGGTAAGTGAATCTTCGGCGCCGGTCCCTGTCGGTTTCCCCGTCCTGCCCCGCCTATTGTGGGTGGGCAGAACGGGGAAACCGAAAGTAAACCCCTCCGCCCCCGATCTGCTATTGGTGGTCGCATCTAGACCACCAATAGCAGAGATAGGAGGGGTGGCACCTCTGCCACCTCACTCCTATCCCTACAGGGGGATCGTGGGTGTCTAGGACACCCACGATCCCCCTTCTTTTCCGGGTCACCATAGACCCGTAATGACCCGTAATCGGTGCAAATTGCAAGTGTGAATTCACTTGCGATTTGCGCCGATCGCCGACATGGGGGGGTCTAATGACCCCCCTGGGCATTTGCGCGGGGTGCCTGCTGATAGATACAGGTACGCCCTTGGTCTTTAAGTACCAGGGAGCAAAGGCGTACCTGTATGTCCTTGGTCCTTAAGGGGTTAAAGGGGTAGTCCGGTGAACAACTTTTTTTTTTTTTTAATCAACTGGTGCCAAAAAGTTAAACAGATTTGTAAATTACTTCTTTTAAAAAATCGTAATCCTTCCTGTACTTATTAGCTGCTGAATACTACAGCGGAAATTATTTTATTTTTGAAACACAGATCTGTCTGCTGACATCATGAGCACAGTGCTCTCTGCTGACATCTCTGTCCATTTTATGAACTGTCCAGAACAGCATCTGTTTGCTATGGGGATTTCTTTTTACCCTGGACAGTTCCTAAAAATGGACAGAGATGTCAGCAGACAGCTCTGTGTTTCAAACGGAAAAGAATTTCCACTGTAGTATTCAGCAGCTAAAAAGTACAGGAAGGATTAAGATTTTTTAATAGAAGTAATTTACAAATCTGTTTTAGGCTGGGTTCACACTACGTTTTTGCCATACTGTTTTCAATCCGTTTTTCTAAAGAAAACCGTATGGCAAAAAAAACGGATGGAACAGTATGGAAAAAAGTAAACCGTATGCGTTTTTAAACAGTGTACTGTTTTTAAAAGTGCATACAGTGCCGTCAGTTTTTATAGAAAAAAAACCCATACGTTTTTGAAAATTTTGTCCATTTTAATGGGAGGGGTCTTGGGTGGGCACTTTAGGATTCAAATGCGCATGTGCAAAGTAAAAACGTATAGGTTTTTCCCGTATGGAACCGTATACATGTGCGTTTCCCATTGACGTCCATGTTAAAAAAAAACGTATGCGGTTGCAGTACGGTTTTTAAACCGGAGTCAAAACCGTGGTTGACCACAATTTTGTTTCCGATTTAAAGGACCTTTGGTGGTTCTCATGACGTGTTCACCCACAATGCAATGTAACGGTGAGTGACAGTTGTTATGGACCAATCCAAAACGGCCAGCCCCTGCCCATATAAGGGAGCTGCGCCATCTTGATCGCTCTCTTGGGTTGCTGATTCTGGATGAGGTAGGACCTCCGCAGCTTACAAGACAATTTACTAGGCCAAAGCATTGCAGCCTCGGCCTCTAACATAGCGGATATACTAAGCAATTCCCCGCTTCTCCCCGCAAGATCACTGGACCTAAACGCTCCCTTAAATCCAGCGGATCTATGCTACCAAATCTCTGAGAAGCTAAATTGAGCTTATCTGATCCCAACCAACTGTCAATCGCTACTCAGATATATCTATAGAGACTCTGTTATCTGGACTGTTACTATTGCTGCGTGTACAGAAATTCTTCAGTAAAAGTTCCTGCAAGTTTTCAGTTAACAGTGGTTGTGGACAATCCTTTATTCTACATTCACCTATTGCTTTTGGGAAGGGTGGCAATAGGCCTATCAAGATTACAGAATTTAACCGTCACCCTGGCGTCACGCGTGACAATGGTTAACAACGCCCTTTATTATTCTGAACAGCAACACCCTAACTACCCTACACCCCACAAGGCTTTATCCCCCAAGATTACCACAATAGACTCCTAGTGTAGGTGGACTGCAGATCCTTACATGCCAGTTTTGTGTACATATCCCTATCTTCATGAGACTTTCTAGCTAAAAATTGCACTTATCAGGTGTATGCGCCTGAACCTTGTTGGAGTGTTAATAAATATGTAAGCTTGTATAATAAAAATGTATATGGTCCTTGTACACAGAAAATATAGCTTTGTGTCTGTGTACATAAAAAGTAGGTAAAGGTTGTACCCAAAAAAAATGTCCGCTAGATGCACGTGTACACTAAAAAACAAAAAACTTAAATAATTCTTGTATACATGTACATACAAATGTATAAAAATACTAAAAAGGTGTTTTAGTAGTTACTAAATAGGTGACTCTCCCGGACCCTCCGAGAGTAGCATTCCAGTCGCCAATCGCCAGCACCTGTCTCAACAAAAATAACAGGGTAAACTACCCTTAAGATATCAAGACTAACTTTTTAGCAGTACTTGCACACATAGTACCTAAATAGCTCACTTAAATGTACTACCTCAGTCTTCTTAAGTACATACACAAAAACAAAAATATGTCTCACACTCAAGAAACGCTTAGGAATTGTAGCCCATTGATATTCAATTCCTGCCACTGTTAGGTACACTCATATTTCTCTTCTCTTTATTACGTGTGTGAGATGCTTTACTTGGCCAGTAGATGCTCTTGCGAGCACGTATTTCTAAAGGTAACCTAGGTAAAGTTATACTTTTGTGTTCTAAGGGTAAGTAGCGTGTAGCTGATAGACCTTAGTAGCTAACCTTATTGGTAGAGAGCCTCAGGCAAGCCAATATGCCCTTTTTGTGTACTAACAGGTGACTCATCATGGCAAAACAAAAGTAAATGTAGTGAGATTTCAAAAATGTTTTAGTTGGCTTGAGACTAAAGGTATAGAGAGCTGTACTAATGTCTAGTTAGCCTCATAAATGTATAGAGAGCTATAAAAATGTCTAAGGAGCTAGAAACTAATGTCTAGATAGCGTTGTAATATCTAGATAGCTTCATAATGTCTAGATAGCTTCCTAATGTCTAGTAAGCTTCATAATTGCCTAGTAAAGATACTAGTCAGACTAAAAGAAAATGTCTTCAGAGTGCATATATAATTCTGTCTTTGTCCTAGTCCCTCTACCTTAGGGGACAGGCATCAGGGTCGACTTGTTATAAGTAAGGGGGTTTGTGGTGTCCCGGCACCGTATTTCATACTGTGCCTTGTTAACCCCTTAAGGACCAAGGGCGTACAGGTACGCCCTTGGACCTGCTCTCCTAATATAACGCGGGGTTACACAGTAACCCCGCGTCATATCACGGCGGGCCCGGCGTCATAGTGAAGCCGGGACCCGCCTCTAATAGCGCGCAGTGCCGATCGCGGCACCGCGCACTATTAACCCTTTAGCTGCGCGTTCAGAGCTGAGCCGCGCGGCTAAAAGTGAAACCGAAAGTGGCCAGCTAGCTCAGTCGGGCTGTTCGGGATAGCCGCGGCTAATCGCGGCATCCCGAACAGCTGACAGGACAGCGGGAGGGCCCCTACCTGCCTCCTCGCTGTCCGATTGCCGAATGACTGCTCAGTGCCTGAGATCCAGGCATGAGCAGTCATGCGGCAGAATCGTTGATCACTGGTTTCTTATGAGAAACCAGTGATCAATAATGAAGATCAGTGTGTGCAGTGTTATAGGTCCCTATGGGACCTATAACACTGCAAAAAAAAAGTGAAAAAAAAAAGTGAATAAAGATCATTTAACTCCTCCCCTATTAAAAGTTTGAATCACCCCCCTTTTCCAATAAAAAAAAAACACAGTGTAAATAAAAAGAAAAATGAACATATATGGTATCACCGCGTGCGGAAATGTCCGAATTATAAAAATATATCATTAATTAAACCGCTCGGTCAATGGCGTGCGCGCAAAAAAATTCCAAAGTCCATAATAGTGCATTTTTGGTCACTTTTTATATCATTTAAAAATGAATAAAAAGCGATCAATAAGTCCTATCAATGCAAAAATTGTACCGTTAAAAACTTCAGATCACGGCGCAAAAAAATGAGCCCTCATACCGCCCCATACACGGAAAAATAAAAAAGTTATAGGGGTCAGAAGATGACAATTTTAAACGTATTAATTTTCCTGCATGTAGTTATGATTTTTTCCAGAAGTCCGAAAAAATCAAACCTATATAAGTAGGGTATCATTTTAATCGTATGGACCTACAGAATAAAGATAAGGTGTCATTTTTACAGAAAAATTTACTACGTAGAAACGGAAGCCCCCAAAAATTACAAAACTGCGTTTTTTTTTTCAATTTTGTCGCACAATGATTTTTTTTTCCGTTTCACCGTAGATTTTTGGGCAAAATGACTGATGTCATTACAAATTAGAATTGGTGGCGCAAAAAATAAGCCATCATATGGATTTTTAGGTGCAAAATTGAAAGAGTTATGATTTTTTAAAGGCAAGGAGCAAAAAACGAAAATGCAAAAACGGAAAAAACCCCGGTCCTTAAGGGGTTAATTAGTCCCCAAAGTTAGAGTCCCTAGGACTGTCTGGGTTCGCTTTCATCATTTAACCCTTAGTCACCCTTAGTTACTTAATATTTGTAAATATTATCTATCTAAATAAATGTATATGGTAATACTCACTGTTTTAGCGTCGCAGGACCTGTGGGTCATGTGACCGGGTTACAGAACTCTATGGATTTTGCTAAAGGACCTTTGGTGGTTTTGGACATGTGATAACCCACAATCAATTGTAACGGTGAGTGACAGCTGATTGGACCAATCCAAAACGGCCAGCCCCTGCCCATACAAGGGAGCTGCGCCATCTTGTCGCTCTCTTGGGTTGCTGACTCTGGAAGAGGTAGGACCTTCGCAGCTTATAAGACAAATTACTAGGCCCAAAGCCTTGCGGCTTAGGCCTGCGCTAGTGACGGATAGCTCTTACAATTCCCCTCTATCTCCGCAAGATCTCCAGACCTAATCCAACCCCTAAATCCGGCGGATCTATGCAAATACAATCCTCAAAATCTAAAGGGAGCTTTCCGGTCCTAAGCATCTGTCAATCACTGCTGTGCTGTTTGTAAAGACTCTGCTATCTGCACTTTTACCGTTACTGCATATTCAGAAAATCTTCAGTAAAGATTCCTGCAAGTTTTAAGTTCAGCACTGCTGTGGACAATCTATTTCACACTCACCTATCGCTCTTGGAAGGGTGGCGATAGGCCCAGCATCACTACAGAGTTTTAACCCCCACCCTGGTGTCACGAGTGACAAGGGTTAACAGCGCCCATTATATATAGAAGCGCAACACCCCTAGTGCCCTACAACCCCCAGGCGTACCACATTAATATATATGTATAAATTTAATAATTATATATATCCTATAGTAATGTATAGTGCTTACCTTGTTCAGCGTCGCAGGACCTTCGGTCATGTGACCATGCTAGTAACTTCTATGGTATGTTGTAGGACCTAAGGAGGTCCTTGGGTCACGTGTTACCAAACAAATCTCTGTAATGGTGATTGACATCAGTATGGACCAATTAGCGTTAGTTCAGCCCCTGCCCATATAAGGGAGCTGCATCCAATTATCGCTCTCTTGGGTTGCTGCTTTTGTGGATGCCGGACTAACAGGACGGTGCTACGCAACTTTCAAAGACACGCTAGGCCTCAAAACCTGCAGGCCTCAGCAGAATCAAAACCGTGAGTTCAAATCTAAATCCCGCAAATGCTAGCGTGACTACTGGACCGCAATTAACTCCTAAATCCAGTGGAGCAACGCAACATACTAAAAAGACCCTTAATGCTAAAGTCCCAACCTTTGTCAATCTCCAAGAAAAGCTGTTGTTATGCTCAGAGACTGTTGTATTATTGAAGCTTGCAGAAAACCTTCAGTAAAAGTTAATACTGTTTCAGAAACTCTCCGGTTGTGGACAATCTATTCTTCTTATCTACCTCTCTAATGCTCTTGAGAAGGATGGCGGTAGGAAAAGCGTAATTGAGGAACCCACACCCTGGCGTCTCGAATAGCAAGGGTTAACAGGCACCCTTTAATTACCAAACAGCTACACTCCCCATACAATACACCTCCCAGGCTATCACAGGTGTCTCCAGCTGTTGGAAAACTCCCGGCATGCTTTGACAGTCAGTGGCTGTCCGGCAATACTGGGAGTTGTTGTTTTTCAACAGCTGGAGGCTCCGTTTTTGGAAACACTGCCGTACAATATGTTTTTTTTATTGGTGGGGGGGGGGAAGGGGACTGTGTAGGGGTACTGTATGTGTATATGTAGTGTTTTACCCTTTACTATTTGTTAGTTTAGTGTAGTGTAGTGTTTTTAGGGTACATTCACACGGGCGGAGGTTTGCAATGAGTTTCTCGCTGGGAGTTTGAGCTGCAGCAGAAAATTTTCTGCATCTCAAACTTGCAGAAGAACTCGCTGTAAACCCGCCCGTGGGAATGTCCCCCACACATGGGGGGGGGAACCTCCAGCTGTTGCAAAACTACAACTCCCAGCATGCACTGACAGATCATACATGCTGGGAGTTGTATTTGTGCAAAAGCTGGAGGCACATTGGTTGTGAAACACAGAGTTTGTTACTTAACTCAGTGTTTCGCAACCAGTGTGCCTCCAGCTGTTGCAAAACTAGAACTCCCAGCACGTACAGTCTCTCAGTGCATGCTGGGAGTTGTATTTTTGCAACAGCTGGAGGCACACTGGTTGCAAAACACTGAGTTAGGTAACAAACTCGGTTTCACAACCAATGTGTCTCCAGCTGTTGCAAAACTGCAACAATCAGCATGCATTGACTGTCGAAGGGCATGCTGGGAGTTGCAGTTTTGCAACAGCTGGAGGCACACTGCTACAACTCCCAGCATGCCCTTTGGTAGTCTGTGCATGCTGGGAGTTGTAGTTGTGCAACAGCTGGCTGCACACTTTTTGATAGAAAATTTTTTGCGTCCAGCTGTTACATAACTACAACCCCCAGCATGCACAGACTAACAAAGGGCATGTTTGGAGTTGTAGTTGGAACTCCAGCTGTTGCAAAACTACAACTCCCAGCATGCCCTTTGGCTGTGCATGCTGCGAGTTGTTGCTAAGCAACAGTGGGAGGTGAACAGGCCTCACCTCCTGCTGTATCCTGCCACCGGGACCACCGCCGCTGCTGCTGCCGATCCTACTGCTCCTGTCGCCGCCACCGATCCCGAGGGGACCCCCGCCAGACCAGGGCAAGGTAGGAGACCCCCGCTGGCGCCGATCTCTGCCATCTTCGCCATACCGATCGCCACCTAGCAGGGTTGTGATTGGTCGATCGTTCCGACCAATCAATCACGTGATCGTGAGGCGGCACCCGTGCCACCTCACTCCTGCTGGGTAAGGGTGAATGGGGCTGTCTTGGTCACCAGAAAAGCAGCAAATCGTTGGTCTGAATTTACCGACTATTTGGTCTCGGACCCCCCCCCCCCCCCCAGGGGTTTGCACGGGGTGGCTGCTGATAGATATCAGCAGTCACCCCGGTCCAGTCCCCGCCTGGCGAGCGGCGGGGACAGAATTCCCACGGGCGTATCCATACGCCCTCAGTCCTAAAGGACTTTAAAACGGGGGCTTATGGATACGTCCGGCCTCCTTAAGGGGTTAATTTTAGAATAAAGGTACCTTACCAGCCACCCCTGTGCAAATCAGCTCAAATGTACATAGTGCACTCACTCCTGAGCCATGTTGTGCTCCCGCAGAGCATTTTACATCCACATATGGGGTATTTCCGTACTCAGGAGAAATTAGGTTACAAATTTTGGGGGTCTTTTTTTCCCTTTTACTATTTGTGAAAATAAAAAGTATGGGGCAACACCGCACGTTACTGTAAAAAATTAATTTTATTTACAATAACATGCTGGAGTAGACCCCAACTTTACCTTTTCATAAAGAGCAAAAGGAGAAAAAGCTCCCCAAAATGTGTTAGGCAATTTCTCCCGATTACGGAAATACCCCATATGTGGTCCTAAAATGTTGCCTTGAAATATGACAGGGCTCCGAAGTGAGAGAGCGCCATGCCTATCTGAGGCCTAAATTCGGGATTTGCATAGGGATGGACATAGGGGTATTCTACGCCAGTGATTTCCAAACAGGGTGCCTCCAGCTGTTGCAAAACTCCCAGCCTGCCAGGATAGTCAATGGCTGTCTGGCAATACTGGGAGTTGTTTTGCAACAGCTGGAGGCTCTGTTTTGGAGACAGTGCCGTACCTGATGTTTTTCATTTTTATTGGGGACGGGGGACTGGGGGGGGAGGGGGGACTGTGTAGGGGTATGTGTATATGTAGTGTTTTACTTTTTATTTTGTGTAGTGTAGTGTTTTTAGGGCACATTCACATGGGCAGGTTCACAGCGAGTGAAAATTTTAGGGAAAATTTGCTGCATCTCAAACTTGCAGCGTGAGACTCGCTGTAAACCCGCCCATGTGAATGTACCCTGTGCAAACCTGTTGCAAAACTACAACTCTCAGCATACCCTTTGGCTGTCCGTGCATGCTGGGAGTTGTAGTTTTGCAACATCTGGAGGGCCGCAGTTTGGGGACCACTGTGCAGTAGTCTTCAATCTGTGCTATTCCAGATGTTGCAAAACTACAACACCCAGCATGCCCAGACAGTCGTGGAATGCTGGGAGTGGTAGTTTTGTAACATCTGGCCCTTAAGATGTTGCTGAACTACAACTTCCAGCATGCCTGGGCAGTCTGGGCATGCTTGGAGTTGAAGTTTTGCAACATCTGGAGGGCTACAGTTTGGACACCACTACTTAGCGGTCTCCCAACTGTTCTCCTCCAGTTGTTGCAAAACTACAACTCCCAGCATGCCCTTCGGCTGTCTGGGCGTGTTGGAGTTGTAGTTTTGCAACAACTGGAGGCACACTGGTTGGGAAACATTGTTTCCTAACTCAGTGTTACCCAACCGATGTGCCTCCAGCTGTTGCAAAACTTCAACTCCAAGCATGCCCAGACTGCCCAGGCATGCTGGGAGTTGTAGTTTGGCAACATCTGAAGGGCCAGTTGTTACAGAACTACAACTCCCAGCACGCCTGGACTGTCTGGGCATGCTGAGAGTTGTAGTTTTGCAACATCTGGAAGAGCACAGATTGGAGACCACTGCACAGTGGTCTCCAAACTGTGGCCCTCCAGATGTTGCAAAACTACAACTCCCAGCATGCCCAGACAGCCAAACTCCTAGAAGCAGCAGTGAATATCACTTTACGGTGATGCTACTGCTTCCACTAGCCTGCCGCCGCTGTCTTCTAGACTTGCCTGTTGCCGCAGCCTCCACGTGTGCCTGCTGCCGGTCCCCGATCCTTACTGCCGCGCCGTCCCGACGGTCCCTCCGCAGGTATATGCCGCTGCCCCCCACTGCTCCGGGATCCTCTTCCTCCGCTCTGCCTGAATTCTAAGGGTGGGCAGAGAAGGGGGTTCTGAACTTTAAACCCCCAGTCAGCGATCACTGTGATCACAGTGATCGCTGACCAGGACCATCCACAGATGGTCCTGGGGGGCTTGCAGAAGTTGTCTTCCACTGGTGACAGCAGGACTTCTGCCAGTTAATCCGTGCAATGCTGCGCATCACCGGATTATCTGCATGACATATATAAATGTCATGATGCGCGAACTACCTGCACATCATGACATTTATATATGTCGTTCTGCGGGAACGGGCTAATTAGATGAACTAGGCGGCCGCGAGGCCCTTTTTAGCGCGAGGCCTTAGGTGGCCGCCTAAATCGCCTAATTAGAGAGCACCCCCATATCACTCCCCAGTCTGCACCCTCATATCACCTTCCCCTGTCTGCACCCTCGAATCACCCTATAATTGTCTGCACCCTCATATCACCCTCCCCTGTCTGCAGCCTCATATCACCTTCCCCTGTCTGCGCCCTCATATCACCCTCCCTGTCTGAACATCCATATCACCCTCCATTTGTCTGCACCCCCATATCACCCCCCAGTCTGCACCCTCATATCACCCCCCAGTCTGCACCCTCATATCACCCTCCCCAGTCTGCACCCTCATATCACCCTCCCCTGTCTGCACCCTCATGTCACCCTCCCCTGTCTGCACCCTCATATCATCCTCCCCTGTCTGCACCCTCATGTCACCCTCCAATGTCTGCACCCTCATGTCACCCCCCAGTCTGCACCCTCATATCACCCCCCAGTCTGCACCCTCATATCACCCTCCCCAGTCTGCACCCTCATGTCACCCTCCCCTGTCTGCACCCTCATATCACCCTCCCCTGTCTGCACCCTCATGTCACCCTCCCCTGTCTGCACCCTCATATCACCCTCCCCTGTCTGCACCCTCATGTCACCCTCCCTGTCTGCACCCTCATGTCACCCTCCCCTGTCTGCACCCTCATGTCACCCTCCCCTGTCTGCACCCTCATATCACCCTCCCCTGTCTGCACCCTCATATCACCCTCCCCTGTCTGCACCCTCGAATCACCCTATAATTGTCTGCACCCTCATGTCACCCTCCCCTGTCTGCACCCTCCTATCATCCTCCATTTGTCTGCACCCTAATATCACACTTCCCTGTCTGCACCCCCATATAATCCTCCATCTGTCTGCACCTTCAAATCACCCTCCATTTGTCTGAGCCCCTATATAACCTGTTAGTAAGGTTCCCTGTGTGTCAGTAAGATCCTTCCCCTGTCAGTAAGCCCACCTGTATGTCAGTGTGATCCTCTGTCTGTCAGTAAGGCCTTATGTATGTCAGTAAGATCCTCTCCCTGTCAGTAAGGCCCTCTCTGTTTCAGTAAGATCCTCTGCCTGGCAGTAAGGCCCTTTTTGTGTCAGTAAGATCCTCTGCCTGGCAGTAAGGCCCTTTTTGTGTCAGTAAGATCCTTCACCTGTCGGTATGTCCCTCTATGTGTCAGTAAGATCCTCTCCCTGTCAGAAAAGCCTTCTCTGTGTCAGTTAGATCCTCCACCTGTCAGTATGTACCTCTATGTGTCAGTAATATCCTCCACCTGTCAGGAAGCCCACCTGTGTGTCAGTAAGATCCTCCACCTGTCAGGAAGCCCACCTGTGTGGCAGTAAGATCCTCTACCTGTCAGTAAGCCCATCTGTGTGTCAGTAAGATCCTCCACCTGTCAGTAAGACTTTCTCTGTGTCAGTAAGATCCTCTCCCTGTCAGAAAAGCCTTCTCTGTGTCAGAAAGATCCTCTCCCTGTCAGTAAGACTTTCTCTGTGTCAGTAAGATCCTCCGCTGACAGTAAGATTCTCCTGTGTAAACCACATAGTAAACCTTAGATAATGTTGGAGGAACACTTTCCAAACACTAACGCTTTCTCGGGGAAACATTGGTGAACCTGGGTGGTGGAGGACCTTAGAAAGGACCCAGTTTTGCCCTCGCTATAATCTCTCTCTGGTTGGAATTCTGCATTCATTATATGAGACCTAGTGAAGAAGATTGTTCAGCAAAGTCAATTGTAAATCTGTCTACATCTTATATAGAACATCTCATTCTCCCATAACTAAGACTGGACACCCACAAATTTCTATGATAAAAAATATTTATGGTGCTCGGCTTAAAAATAAGGTCCCAGTGGTGGTGAAGCCGTATGATGTCCTATATACTGCTTTTTGGAGACAATGGAGGGGATTTAGCAAAACCTGTGCAGAGGAAAAGTTGACCAGTTGCCCATAGCAACCAATCAGATGGCTTCTTTTCCTTTTCATAGGCCATTTAAAAAAATGTAAGAAGCAATGTGATTGGTTGCTATGGGCAACTGGTCAACTTTTCCTCTTAACAGGTTTTGATAAATCTCCTCCTATGGACATTGATAAGTGATGACACTTATTGAATGTAGCAGAACATTACAGGCCATTACAAGGCTTTATTATTTCTACCATTAGCAGCAAGTACATGGTCTGGTTTATTCCAGCCTCCTTATTCTAACCTTCCAGCAGAGTTTATGGGCACCACTGCCAACCTATACAACACATAAAAGTCACATCACCTGCCCCATCTACTAATAATAAAGCACTACAAGAACCAGCCATGAATATCTCCATTCTTCTGGACCCTAGGCTATCACCCATGATGCCTATATCACAGTGTATATGGATCCACAGGTCCCTGGACCACTGGTAGCAGGTGCCACCTGATGTTTTGATGACATCACGTCACCTGGACAACGGCTGTTGTTGTTGTTTACCCACAACTGTCAGTTGGACCGAGCGGACGGACGTCTACAGGATCCCAAAGATGGCGGCTACTGGAAGAAGAGGAGATGGCGAGAAGGAGAGAGGAGAGAAGAGGGAAGAGGAGAGCGGAGGAAAGAGGAAGAGGGAAGAGGAAAGCGAGGAGGTGAAGGAGAGCGGAAAGAAGAGGAAGGAGGAAGAGGTGAGCGAGGAGGTGAAGAAGAGGAAGAGAGAAGAGGAAAGCGAGGAGGTGAAGGAGAGCAGAGAGAAGAGGAAGGAGGAAGATGTGAGCGAGGAGGTGAAGAAGAGGAAGAGAGAAGAGGAAAGCGAGGAGGTGGAGAAGACAGGAGAGAAGAGGAAGGAGGAAGAGGTGAGCGAGGAGGTGAAGAAGAGGAAGAGAGAAGAGGAAAGCGAGGATGTGGAGAAGAGGAGAGGAGAAGATGCCAGATTATTGGAGGATGAGGAGCCAAGACCAGGCACCAGCCAGGACCCCGGAACATCAAGCTCCTACCCCAAATTTAACATCTATCACCTCACTGTCCATCAGGTATTGGGTAGGGGCAGCTTTGGAGTGGTAAGTTTATTTATGTTTTTTTTTTTTTTAAATGGACAGTCAATGTGGTTTTTCCCATTGATATTCTGCAGCTAATTGTAAGTCTAGAAAATAACCAGCCCCATCTTCACTAATATATATCACATATCTACAGCACTAGAGACCTCCAGTAATATTTATGTCCCTATTTATATCCCATTTCAGTAGATTTAGGCAGTTGTTATACACAGCTGTTTGATCCTACCCACCATGCTGCAGCTTAGTGTCAGAGTCTTGGCAATCTTCTTATAGCGTAGGCCATCTTAATGTAGAGCAACAATGTGGGGCCATGTTGAACTTCCAGTGACCAGTATTAGAGTGTGAGAGCGATTTAGGACATTGCTCCCCATTCACACCTGAGACATGTAACCAGGGCTGCCATCAGAAATTTTGGGGCCCATTACGCAGCTTAATTCCAGCCCCCCCCCCCCCCCCCCCCAGTGTGTTGACCCCGAGTCCGCCCCAGGGCCAACCCCCAACCCATTTTTTTTTCCTAATGATATATTTCTAATTACTTTATAGAAGATTGTAGTGCAGTAATACACTGTGCTGCAAAGTCATTTTACTGCGCCACACTCTGCTGTAATCTAATATACCCTATTCTGAATACTGTGAAATTTTCTGTGTACTTTCTCCAGCACAATGTCCACCTCTATATAGTTGTAGACCCCCTCTCTGCCCCCACATATATATATACACATAAATATATATATATATATATATATATATATATATATAGTTGTACACCTCCTCTGTGCCTCCATATATAGTTGTACACCCATCTTTGCCCCATATATAGTTATAGGCCAATTTTGTGCCCCCATATATAGTTGTAGGCCCCTGCGCTCCATATATAATTGTAGGTCCCACGTGCCTCCAATATACATGATTGTAGACCCCTTTTGTGCCCCTGTGTGTAATAATAGGCCCCCCTTTGAGCTCCCACGGTTATAGGCCCCACCTTTCAGCTCCCACAGTTTGTTATAGGCCCACAATTCAGCCCCCACAGTTAAATATTGCCCCCCTTTCAGCACCCTCAATTAAATATAGGCCCCCCCTTTCAGCCCCCACAGTTAAATATAGACCCCCCTTTCAGCCCCCACAGTTAAATATAGACCCCCCCTTTCAGACCCCACAGTTAAATATAGGCCCCCCCTTTCAGCCCCCACAGTTAAATATAGCCCCCCCCCCTTTCAGCCCCACAGTTAAATATAGGCCCCCCTTTTAGCCCCCACAGTTAAATTTAGCCCCCCCTTTCAGCCCCCACAGTTAAATATAGGCCCCCCTTTCAGCCCCACAGTTAAATATAGGCCCCCCCTTCCAGCCCCCATTTAAATATAGCCCCCCCCCTTTCAGCCCCACAGCTAAGTATAGGCCCCCCTTTCAGCCCCCAGTTAAATATAGGCCCCCCTTTCAGCCCCCAGTTAATTATAGGCCCCCCTTTCAGCCCCCACCATTAAATTTAGGCCCCCTTTCAGCCCCCACAGTTAAATATAGGCCCCTTTTCAGGCCCCACAGTTAAATATAGGCCCCCCTTTCAGCCCCCAGTTAAATATAGCCCCCCTTTCAGCCCCCTCAGTTAAATATAGCCCCCCCCTTTCAGACCCACAGCTAAGTATAGGCCCCCCTTTCAGCCCCCAGTTAAATATAGGCCCCCTTTCAGCCCCCAGTTAAATATAGGCCCCCCTTTCAGCCCCCAGTTAAATATAGGCCCCCCTTTCAGCCCCCAGTTAAATATAGGCCCCCCTTTCAGCCCCCAGTTAAATATAGGCCCCCCTTTCAGCCCCCAGTTAAATATAGGCCCCTTCTTTCAGTCCCCAGTTAAATATAGGCCCCCCCTTTCAGCCCCCAGTTAAATTTAGGCCCCCCTTTCAGCCCCCTCAGTTAAATACAGGCCCCCTTTCAGTCCCCAGTTAAATATAGGCCCCCCATTTCAGCCCCCAGTTAAATATAGGTCCCCCTTTCAGCCCGCACAGTTAAATATAGCCCCCCCCCCCTTTCAGCCCCCTCAGTTAAATATAGGCCCCCCCTTTCAGCCCCCTCAGTGAAATATAGCCCCCCCCCTTTCAGCGCCCTCAGTTAAATATAGGCCCCCCCTTTCAGCCCTCACAGTTAAATATAGGCCCCCCTTTCAGCCCCCACAGTTGATATAGGCCCCCCTTTGTGCCCCAACAAGTAGTTATAGGCCCCATGTACCCCCACAGACATACTGCCTCCAGACATTCACGGTAAATGGCTGGAGGCAGTATGTCTGTGCTCTGACCAGACTGGAGGAGCCCCCAGACTGGAGGAGCAGTGGTCGGAGCATTGAAGGCAGCCTGCTGTGGTTACCTTCCTGGCCCGATGTCAGCCACGCGTCTTCCAGGCATCTCCTTCGCTCCAGTTCTTCTTCGGGGCGCGGCTTTCCTCTGACTTCCGGGCCGGCTTGCCGCGTCATAGCGCACCGAACGTGCCTACGCGCGGCACGATCGTTGCGCTAGTACCTCTCGACGGCCACTGCAGTTTTTTTTTTTTAAAGTGGCAGTGGCCTCCGAGGTATGTGCGGCAGGGACGGGGCCCGGGAAAGAGGGTAACTGACTGACTGATTGTACAGAGTACGGTCAGTCAGTCAGTGGAAAATGGCAGGCCCCCAGCGGTCAGTGAGTGACAGTCACTCACTGACTGACTAGGAGTAAAAACTAAATAAAATGTTGGGCCCGGCCCCCCTCGGGTCCGGGCCCCTTACGGGAGTACCGGCTGTACCCCCCTGATGGCGGCCCTGCATGTAACACTAATGAGTCACAATTACTTATTGGGCCCAATTTGAACATTTCTACTTAGGGTTGTACTCACTTTTTTTTTGCCAAGGTTAAGATATTAATGGCTTTATGTTGAGTTATTTGGGGGGGGGGGGAGGGGACACAATATTAAACACTGTTACACTTTACATTGTAGAAGATTTTCATTTCTTCTGTGTTGTCACATGAAAAGATAAAATAAAATATTAAAAAACATGTGAAGGTTGTACTCACTTATGTCAGATACTGTAAATGTTATAACTGTAATAATCTTTTTTTTAAGCCATTTATCTATTTTTTGCACTGACACTTGACTGAACATATATGTATTTCTCATGTGTTGAACATACAATGTCACCATGATGAATTGTCTTTATACATTTATGATGAATATACACGTTATACTTGTTATACTTGATATTACTTTATTTGGTAATTACGTGTCTGGGTAAATATAGACCCTTAGTGATGTGTGTGAACATGCTTGAAAAAAGCTTCAACAAGAAGCAGAAATGTGGCAGTGATTTAACTATTATATGGAGAGCTGCAATATATTTTTTATATACTATATACCCATACATACAGACACTGTGATCTGTAGTTTTTGCCGGTACCACTTGTGTATTGTATTGATTGTTTGATTACTTCTTATGTGTTGATGTGACAAAAATTGGCAATTTTTTTTTTGCATTCACATCATTGACAATGCAATATCAGGAATGTGAACCAAAGTGAAATAATTGCAGATTTTTGGTCACATCATATCTGAGAAACAATGGAATAAAAGTGATGAAAAAGTCAAATATAAGCAAAAGTTATGTTACAGTGGTACTCCGTGGAAAAGTTTTTTTTTTTAAATCAACTAGTGCCAGAAAGTTAAACAGATTTGTAAATTACTTCTATTAAAAAATCTTAATCCTTCCAGTACTTTTTAGGGGCTGTATACTACAGAGGAAATGGTTTTCTTTTTGGATTTCTCTGATGTCATGACTACAGTGCTCTCTGCTGACCTCTGCTGTCCATTTTAGGAACTGTCCAGAGCAGCATATGTTTGCAATGGGGATTTGTTCTCTGGAAAGTTCCAAAAAGGGACAGCAGAGGTCAACAGAGAGCACTTTGGTTATGACAGAAGAGAAATCCAAATAGAAAAGCATTTCCTCTGTAGCATACAGCCCCTAAAAATTACTGGAAGGATTAAGATTTTTTAATAGAAGTACTTTACAAATCTGTTTAACTTTCTGGAACCAGTGGATGGATTTATAAAAAAAAAAAGTTTTCCAAGGGAGTACCCCTTTATTAAAAACTACAGATAATGGTGCAAAAAATTCTCATACAGCACTGTATGCAGAAAAATAAGAAAGTTGTAGGAGGTCAGAATAGGGAAATTTTAAACATACTTTGCCTTTTTTAAAAGAAGTGCAGTGATAGAAAAGAATGCAAACATGAGTATCATTTTAATTGTATTCATCCACATAATTAAAGGGGTACTCTTGTGCAAAACTTTTTTTTTAAATCAACTGGTGCCAGAAAGTTAAACAGATTTGTAAATTACTTCTATTAAAAATCTTAATCTTTCCAGTACTTTTTAGGGTCTGTAAACTACAGAGGAAATGGTTTTCTTTTTGGAACACAGAGCTCTCTGCTGACATCATGACTACAGTGCTCTCTGCTGACATCTCTGTCCATTTTAGGAACTGTCCAGAGCAACACATGTTTGCTATGGGGATTTTCTCCTACTCTGGACAGTTCTTATAAAGGACTGATATGTCAGCAGAGAGCAGTGTGGTCATGATGTCAGCAGAGAGCTCTGTGTTCCAAAAAGAAAATCATTTCCTCTGTAGTATTCAGCAGCTAATAAGTACTGAAAGGATTTAGATTTTTTAATAGAAGTAATTTACAAATCTGTTTAACTTTCTGGCACCAGTTGATAAAAAATAAATAAATAAATAAATAAGTTTTCCATGGGAGTACCCCTTTAAGAAAACATGAAAATTTCACTGTAAAATGCATTTCTTAAAACCAAAACCCCCCAAAATTAGCAAAATTGTGATTTTCTTTAATTTATTTTCTTTTTTCAATTTTAAATTCAAATTTAAGGTGTCTTTATAAAGTACATTCTGTTGTGAAAAAACAAACATATGGGTCTGTGGATGGAAAAATAAAAGAATTATGGCTCTTGAAAGGTGTAAACTAAAAAATGTGTAAACTAAAATTTTTTGTGTCCTCAAGGCCAAAATTTGCTGTGTCTCTAAAGGGGTATTCCAGAAATTATTTTTTATTTGACATTTGACTATGCTACAGAGGCTGTAAAGTTAGTGTAGTTAATAATGTAGTGTCTGTACCCGTATGTGACGATTTTCTCACAATTCTTATGTGATTTTCACCCCAATATTTACTTTAACAGCATACAAAATTACTGTTGTCTCAGATTTTTCCCAGGTTGCAATGCAGCCGAGACCTGACTCACTAGTCAGCTGATGACAGGGAGCCTGTCTGCTTCAATGGGTGGAGCGATCGCTTGGTGGGAGAGAGATCAATCTGCAACTATTGCAACAGCTGTAGGCACCCTGATTGAAAACCACAGGTCTTTTGAATGAATGCTGCTCATTTATGGGAGTGTGACTGATGTGTGGGAGGGAGGAAAATGGAATTATGGGCTTTGTAGGCAAAGAAGTAAACTCAAAAAGGAAATACTAGTTCACAAAAAGCTAGCCACAGTGTTATGGTAATCTCACGCCATTTAGCCCCAAGACAAGCGCAGATCCTTCCTAAGCATGTCCATTAATTTCTGCCAGGTACGTACTAAAATACCTTATGGTGGATAACCCATTAAAGGGGTTAAATGACCAGCATCAAAGTGATCTCCATTGCCGGTCCTTACTGGCTGGTGTTTCTGCAGGTTGAGTCAGCACCGCCAGGTATTTGGCACTAGAGAGACAGGATTCCTCTAGTGCCTGAAGTTTGGCTATGCTGACCCTCTCCCCCCCCCCCCCCCCCAGTAAGTTAAAAAGTATGAATTGAGAGATGGCACAACCCTCCCCCCCCCCCCCCCCCCTCTAACCTGGGGTGGACCACTCCCCCGCTGCCCCCCTGCCTGAGAGTTATAGGAGTGTGATTACAGCTACCACACTCCTATCACACTCAGCCAATGCAGCTCTGGAGGTGTCTACAGTATAAGACATATTCTAACAGCAGAAAAGTAACTGCAGCTCTGGAAGTGACAGGAGGATAAGACATGATGTGACAGCAGAATAGTGACAGCAGCTCTGAAGGTGACTGGAGGATAAGTCAAAATCACACTCAGCCAATGCAGCTCTGGAGGTGTCTACAGTATAAGACATATTCTAACAGCAGAATACTGACTGCAACTCTGGAGTTGACTGGAATATAAGACATGATGTGAGAGCAGAATAGTGGCTGCAGCTTTGGAGGTGAAAGGAGTATAAGACATGATATAACAGCAGAATAGTGGTTGCAGCTCTGGAGGCAACTTGAGGATGCAACATGATGTAATAGTAGAAAAGTAAGTACAGCTTTGGCAGTAACAGGAGGACGAGATATGGTGTAACAGCAAAATAGTGTCTACCATGCTGTGCCTGTATTTATCTGAATAAAGCTTGAAGTTTTTTTACCTGCTACCGTGGTGCCGGATACTTCTATTGCTGTCCATGTCTGTGGAGGGGAACGCTACCCGACAGTCCAGGCACAGGAGCGGAGGAAAGGATCAGAGCAGTCAAGCACATTTTATTAACAGCAAAAAAGTGAGTACACACACCTTGTCTCTGTCTTCTTACTCTGTGAACGTGAATCAGGTACCTGTCATTGAGCCAAAAGAAAGAAAAGTGATATGTTGCTCAGTACCTAATCCTGATCCTGTACATATAAGTTTTTATGTGTCTAGGACGTATATATCCCTAACAAATAGCATTTATATCTTGGTCACTTGCTTTGTCTTCTTGCCTTGCGGAGGGGGCGTGTCCATCTCTTTCCCTCACTGAGTCTGGGAGCAGCCTGGCAGTCTGCAGATCTTTCTAAATTAGTGCAAGGATTTTAGTGATAAAAGCACAGTAGTTTTTATGCATACATTTTATATCTGTCATTAGTAAAGATGGATGCTAATCCAGCTTTACTAGGAACAGATAGAAAATGTGTGTCATTCAGCTTTAACAGACTCCTGAATGTCTGTTCAGCTTCTTTGTCATTCAGGACTCAGAGAAAGCTTTGGCTGTTCAAGCATGCTGGGAGTTGTAGTTTTGCAATAGCTTGAGCTGCAGTGTTTGGAAAGCAATGTGTTAGAACAGTGTTGCCTTTAGCTGTTGCAAAACTACAACTCCCAGCATGCCCACACATCCTTTGTCTGTAGTTTTGCAAGAGATGGAGACACACAGCTGGAGAATACCCAGCTCTAACAGAGAGTTTTACAAAGATTGTGACTCCAGCTGTTGCAAAACTACAACTCCCATCATGGTAGTTGTAGTTTAGGAATAGCTGAAGGCTGCAGTGGTGATCTCCTATACTGGATACCAACACACTTTATGGCCTGTATCCAGTATGCTGCAAAATACAGAGTAGTCTGTCTGCGTAAAGACTGATGAGCCCTAGTGGTGGTTATTTTCATTTTTCCTTTTTTAGTAATTTTTTTTTATTTTTTATAAATGTGTATTTAAAAAAGTAATCTTATCAGTAGTACTACAAAATATAAAAAGTTTTTCAACATGACAGTGTCTCTTTAAGCATGCTCCTATCGGTGAAGGGGAGGAGTTCCTGCACAGAAGAAAGATATGTGGTGGCACCCTGCCTCCGTCCTACATGCCCCTAGGCCTTATGTCCCCCCTTGCTATCCTCCTGCACTGGCTCTTAGAAGATCAGGGAGAATGCAAGCTGGAGCTCTCTATATAATACATACAGACCTTCAGCTTGCATGCTCCCCGAGAAGCAGCAAGACCTACGGTGGCCGGGCCCTCCGTGCCTGACCTGTCACACGCCCCTGCTACAGAGAAGCTGTCATCTGGCCAATTGTATTCCATCATAGCTGTAGTCACTTGTAAGTTCTGCAGTGATCATGGGTGAAACAACAACTCCCAGCATAACCTTATTACTGCTAAGATTTTACTGGGAGCTATAGTATCACATGGTACAAACTTATTGAGCAATTGCCCCTTACTTGGCATCACAACAGGCTAAAAAATTACTTAGGGGGCATTATAGGGTGACACCATTTTCTACCACAACGGGTGACATTAACCTTAGCATCACCACTGGTGCTCTGTAATAGCTAGAGGCAAAGAGCTCGCTGTTACTGCGCTCCTCTGTGTGTGCCGCTGTGTCAGTCAATGGGAGGTCAGCAGAGAAAGGTGTTGGCGGCCCTCTGATACTCGGGCACATTATAAAGAATTTATTCTCTATTGGCTATAAAACAATGAAATATACACAGAAACATAGGAGTAGAATAAGCTTTTTAACCCCTACTGCAATGTGTTGCCAGTTTAACATGTATAAAAGATGGGATAGATGCCCATTAAAAGGATATGATAGATGCCCATTACAAGGATGTGACAGATGCCCATTACAAGTATATGATAGATGCCCATTACAAGGATGTGATAGATGCCCATTAAAAGGATGTGATAGATGCCCATTACAAGGATGTGATAGATGCCCATTACAAGGATGTGATAGATGCCCATTACAAGGATGTGATAGATGCCCATTACAAGGATGTGATAGATGCCCATTACAAGGATGTGACAGATGCCCATTACAAGGATATGATAGATGCCCATTACAAGGATGTGATAGATGCCCATTACAAGGATGTGATAGATGCCCATTACAAGGATGTGATAGATGCCCATTACAAGGATGTGATAGATGCCCATTAAAAGGATATGATAGATGCCCATTACAAGGATATGATAGATGCCCATTACAAGGATGTGATAGATGCCCATTACAAGGATGTGATAGATGCCCATTACAAGGATGTGATAGATGCCCATTACAAGGATGTGATAGATGCCCATTACAGGTCGGGTTATGAGGAAGGGATAGGAGGACGGGATAGGAGGTCGGGATAGGAGGTCGGGATAGGAAGATGGGATAGGAGGTCGGGATAGGAGGTTGGGATAGGAGGTCGGGATAGGAGGATGGGATAGGAGGTCGGGATATGGCATCAATATATGAGGACGGGATATGAAGTCAAAAGCTTCCTCCTTTGTTTATTTTCCTCCCCAACAAGGATTAGGAAGGAAAAACTGGGCAATGCTGGGTACTCAGCTAGTATATATATATTTATTTATTTTAATATTAAAATGGAATAGCTAAAGTAAAAAATAAAAAAAAAAAAAAAAACACGCCTGCAAAAACAATGTTAAAACTCACATGGCTTTTTTTTGTGTTTTTTCACTCCCACACTATGGAGAAAAACACAGCGATTTTCCCAAAAAAACGCCATAGTCTCATAAGGTCACTTCTAGGAATCACCCAATGAGCCGAAAAAAGCTGAAAAAACGCCAAAAGGATTAAAAAAAACACAAATTAGAAAAACAAAAAAAGTGGATATGGCATTTTGTAGTTCCTTATTGACTTGCAGCTAACATTTGCCCACGCTGTGCAGTAGAATGGGTGTTTTTTTGGGCCTTTTATTTTTTTTTTCCAACTACATCCCTATTACATCTCATATGTACCATGGCATGGAAATAACAATGACCATCACCCCACAGTCCCTAACTGGTTGGCTCTAGCTATACCTCTAGTTATACCTAGTTATAACAAGTTGGCTCTAGTTATACCTATGGGATATTGTCAAAAGGAAATATTTCCCATAGTCTTCCACTATTTACTATTGCTCTCTTTGCTTTCTTTCAGGTGGGCCTGGCATCAGTCCCCGGCCGAAACAACTACGTGGCCATCAAGGGAATCACCAAGACAGGGGACAATGCAGCGACCCTGCAGAGAGAGAGACGGATCCTCATGCTGGCCCGAGACTGCCCGTTCCTGTGTCACCTGTATGCTGCACAGCAGTCTCAGGACCATGCATTCTTCATCACCGAGTACCTGTCCGGCGGCAGCCTGGAGGCTTTACTCAGAATGTGCAGCTGTCTGAACACCGACAACGTAAGATTCTACACAGCAGAGATTGCATGCGGCCTCCAGTTCCTTCACGGACATAACATCGTCCACCGGTAAGTCTAACTTCCCCACACCTGTCTCCTTGTCATGTTGTAAATAATGCATCCAACTTTCCCAGAATCCTGAATTTTGTTAGGCTTTGTGGTGGTACAGTTCATGACCCCTTCACCATTGTCGATCTTTAAAGATTTCCTGTGATGTCCCAGCACCAAAAGCTGTCCTGTGGGCTGCGGATCTCCTTGGGCATGCATTTTTCACTGTGTATTATATAATGTATGTACTGTATCTTTAACCCCTTCCCGCAGAATCACGTCTATAGACGTCATTCAGTTAACCCCGTGATGCGCAGCATCGCACGGGTTAACTGGCAGAAGTCCCGCTGTTTCAAGCAGGGGACAACTTCTGCAACACCCTCCAGGACCATCTGTTGATGGTCCTGGTCAGCGATCACTGTGATTGGTCCCTGTGGACTAATCACAGTGAATGAGCTGACTGGGGGTAAAGTTCATTTCCCCTGCTCTGCCCGCCACTAGAAGTCTGAGCAGAGCAGGGGAAGAAGATGCCGAGAGCTGCTGTGGAGACAGCAGCACTTATCAAGTACCGGCGCGGCAGTGGGGACCGGCGGCAGGCTCTCAACAGCTGGAGGCACATGGGTTGGCGGCGGGTAAGTGGAGGAGGCGGCGGGCGGCATCTGCATCAGAGGCAGCAGTGAAGCTCTTCACTGCTGCTTCTGGTAGCTTAGAAAACTACAACACCCAGCATGCCTTTTGGCTGTCTGGGCATGCTGGGTGTTGTAGTTTTGCAACATCTGGAGGGCCGCAGTTTGGATCAATCTGTGCTCTTCCAGATGTTGCAAAACTACAACTCCCAGCATGCCCAGACAGTCCAGGCATGCTGGGAGTTGTAGTTCTGTAACATCTGGCACTTCAGATGTTGCCGAACTACAACTCCCATCATGCCTGGGCATGCTGAGAGTTGTCATTTTGCAAAATCTGGAGGGCTACAGTTTGGACACCACTACACAGTGGTCTCCAAACTGTTCTCCTCCAGATGTTGCAAAACTACAACACCCAGCATGCCCTTTGGCTGTCCGTGCATGCTGGGAGTTGTAGTTTTGCAACAACTGGAGGCACACTGGTTGGGAAACATTGTCTGTTTCCTAACTCAGTGTTTCCCAACCTTTGTGCCTCCAGCTGTTGCAAAACTATAACTCCCAGAATGCACTGAAAAACCATACATGCTGGGAGTTGTAGTTTTGCAACAGCTGGAGGCACACGGGTTGGGAAACTCTGAGTTAAGTAACAAACTCTTAGTGTTTTGCAACCAGTGTACCTCCAGCTGTTGCATAACTACAACCCCCATGCACGGACAGCCAAAGGGTATGCTGGGAGTTGTAGTTTTGCCTTCCCCACAGGGGGATTTACAGTGAGTTTCTCGCTGCAAGTTTGAAATGCAGCTAATTTTACGCTGTAGCTCAAAACTCTATGTAAACTCGCCCGTGCAAATGTACCCTAAAAACACTACACTACACTAACACAAAATAAAGAGTAAAACACTACATATACACCCCCTTACACTCTCCCCCCCCCCCTCGCCCCTCCCCAATAGAAATGAAAAACATCAGGTATGGCACTGTTTTCAAAACTGAGCCTCCAGCTGTTGCAAAACAACAACTCCCAGTATTGCGGGACAGCCATTGACTGTCCAGGCATGCTGGGAGTTTTGCAACAGCTGGAGACACCCTGTTTGGGAAACACTGCCTTAGAATACCCCTATGTCCACCCCTATACAAATCCTTAATTTAGGCCTCAGATAGGCATGGCACTCTCTCACTTCGGAGCACTGTCGTATTTCAAGGAAACCGTTTAGGGCCACATATGGGGTATTTCCGTAATCGGGAGAAATTGTCTAACAATTTTTCGCTGGGCTTTTTCTCCTTTTACCCCCTATGAAAAGGTAAAGTTGGGGTCTACTCCAGCATGTTATTGTAAAAAAAAAAAAAAAAAATGTTACACTAACATGCTGGTGTTGCCCCATACTTTTTTTTATTTTCACAAAAGGTAAAAGGAAAAAAAGACCCCAAAGTTTTTAATGCAATTTTTCCTGAGTACGGAAATACCCCATATGTGGGAGTAAAATGCTCTGCGTGCGCACAACAGGGCTCAGGAATGAGAGCACCATGTACATTTGAGGTGATTTGCACAGGGGTGGCTGATCGTTACAGCGGTTCTGACATAAAAAAAAAAAAAACCTACATGTGACCCCATAGTGAGCCTTAACACCCCACACCTGTTTGAAGAATTTTCATTGAAAATGAAAAATTTGTGTTTTTTCACTAAAATGCTGGTGTTATCCCAAATTTTTCATTTTCTCAATGTGTAATAGTAAAAAAGCCCCCCAAAATTTTTATATAAATGCCCTATAAGTGGACGTAAAGTGCTCTGCAGGCTAACTACAATGCTCAGAAGAGAAGGAGCACCATTGGGATTTTGTAGAAAGAATTTGGCTGGAATTGAAGGCCATGTGCGTTTACAAAGCCCCCATGGTGCCAGAACAGTGGACCCCTCCCCCCACATTTGACCCCATTTTGAAGATTACACCCCTCACGTAATGTAATAATGGGTGCTGTGAACATTTACACCCCACAGGCGTTTGACCTATTTTGTGTACAGTCATCCATGAAAATGAAAAATTAGATTTTTCATTTGCACAGCCCACTGTTCCAAAAGTCTGTCAAACACCAGTGGGGTATAAATGCTCACTGCACCCCTTATTACATTTGGTTAGGGGTTTAGTTTCCAAAATGAGGTCACGTGTGGGGGGGTTTCTGCTGTTCTGGCACCATGGGAGCTTTGTAAACGCACATGGCACCCGACTTCCATTCCAAACAAATTCTCTCCACAAAAGCTTTTTTTTTCTGAGCATTGTAGTTCGCCTGCAGAGCACTTTACGTCCATATATGGGGTATTTCCACACGAGGTTACAAATTTTGGGGGGCATTTTTTCCTATAACCTCTTGTAAAAATATTGAATTTGGGGGAAAAAAACTGCATTTTAGTGAAAAAAAAATGTTTTTCATTTACACATCCGAGTTTAACGAAAAGTATTCAAACACCTGTGGGGTGTTAAGGCTCACTGTACCCCTTGTTACGTTCCTTGAGGGATGTAGTTTCCAAAATGGTATGCCATGTGTTTTTTTTTTTTGCTGTCCTTGCACCAAAGGGGCTTCCTAAATGGGACATGCCCCCCAAAAACCATTTCATCAAAATTTGCTTTCCAAAAGCTAAATGTGACTCCTTCTCCTCTGAGCATTGTAGTTCGCACACAGAGCGTTTGACGTCCACACATGGGGTATTACCATACTCAGAAGAGATGGGGTTACAAATTTTGGGTGTCATTTTTCCTATTACCCCTTGTAAAAATGTAAAATATGGGGGGAAAACCAGCATTTTAGTGGGAAAAAAAATTCATTTACACATACAACTTTAACAGAAAGTCGTCAAACACCTGTGGGGTGTTAAAGCTCACTGTACCGCTTGAGGGGTGTAGATTCCAAAATAGTAAGCTATGTGTTTTTTGTTTTTTTTTGCTGTTATGGAAGCATAGGGGCTTCTTAAATGCGACATGCCCCATAAAAACCATTTCAGCAAAATTCCCTCTCCAAAATCCCATTGTCGCTCCTTCCCTTCTGAGCCCTCTAGTGCACCTACAGAACACTTGACATACACATATGAGGTATTTCCTTACTTGAGAGAAATAGGGTTACACATTTTGGGTGGCATTTTCTCCTTCTAGCCTTTATAAAAATGCAAATACTGGGTCTACAGGAATGTGTTAAAAGTGTAAAAAATAGAGATTTAGAATGTTCTCCTTCACTTTGTTGCTATTCCCTTGAGAAAGTCCAGGCTGACGAAACATACGTTGGGGCGGTGGGACAGGTCTCCATTATGGGTAAGTGAGTACCAGCTTTGTTAGTGCTATTACTTTCATGCACTGTTAGTGTCCATTCCAGCTATCCTGAGTGGGTAGCTGGACATTATATTGGTAAAGGTTATATACCCCTTTTCTTGTCCTATTGGACATTATTATTGGACACTCATTACTGCTGCTGTAGATATCACTGTTTATATTTCATATGAGCTTGATTATACTAATCATACCTGTCTTACCACCTTCTTTTCGGATTGGTTATCTGTTTACAATCATTGACCTTGTATAATGTTAATATTTAGTAGTCATATTTGTGATTTTAAAGAGTATTAATAAAATTATTTTAGTTTTATCAGTAGTCATGGCTCTAGTGTTTCTCTATAAGTATATAAAATTTATTTTCAGAGCTATACTGTAGCATTGGTTTATAGACCCGCAGCGAGTTTTAGACATGGTTTATACACCAGTAGTTTCAATGTACATTATACTACAATGCTGCTATTTCTTGTTGCTAATTATTCCTGTGAAATACCTAAAGAGTTAACAAACCTTTTGAATGTCATTTTGAATACTTTGAGGGGTGCAGTTTTTTATAATGGGGTCATTTATGGGATATTTCTAATATGAAGACCCCTCAAATACACTTCAAAACAGAACTGTTCCCTGAAAAATTCTGATTTAGAAAATTTTGTGAAAAATAGGAAAATTGCTGCTGAACTTTGAAGCCCTCTGATGTCTTCCAAAAGTAAAAACCTGTCAACTTTATGATGCAAACATAAAGTAGGCATTTTGTAAATGTGAATCAGTATATAATGTATTTGGTATGTCTATTTTCCTCACAAGCAGAGAGCTTCAAAGTTAGAAAAATGCAAAATTGGTTAATTTTTCATAAAATTTTGCAGTTTTTAACCAAGAAATGATGCAAGCATTGACAAAAATTTACAACTAAGATAAAGTAGAATATGTCATGAAAAAATAAACTCGGAATCAAATTCATAAGTAAAAGAATCCCAGAGTTATTAATGCTTAAAGTGACAGTGGCCAGATTTGCAAAAAATGCTCTGGTCCTTAAGGCCAATATGACCTCGGTCCTTAAGAGAGAGAGGAGCAGTAATAATCAGGTGACCCTGCCTGCCCAGTGGGAACCCCTAAATTCTCTTGTATATGGTGTTGGGGGGGGAGGAGTCGCCCCAGTCTAGCTGCAGAGCTCAAGCTGAGAACTGTGTGGAAAGGAGGAGGAAGGAGTGTGTGGAGAAATTCTGAGGGAAGCCTAAGAAAATATCTTCTAAAGTCAGCCCCACCATTCTGCAAGGGTTCCCCTGTACAGCAGAGTCAGCCCCACCATTCTGCAAGTGTTCCCCCATACAGCGGAAGCCCCGCCATTTTGCAAGTGTTCCCCCGTACAGTGGAGTCAGCCCCGCCATTCTGCAAGGGTTCCCCTGTACAGCGGAGTCAACCCCACCATTCTGCAAGTGTTCCCCCATACAGCAGAGTCAGCCCCGCCATTCTGCAATGGTTCCCCGTACAGCGGAGTCAGCCCCACCATTCTGCAAGTGTTCGCCCGTACAGTGGTGAGTCAAGCTCTGGCGGTGATAGTACTTGGACCTTGTGAGAACCCTAGCCAGAGTGGGAAACCTTTCAGTCTCTAATCTCTAGTCAGTATTTTTCAAGTGGATGAAAAGCACCATAAGTCCTATCAAGGCAACAGGGCTCCCAAGGGTTACACTGCATCCCTTGTACTCTTCATACTGTGTGTTGTACCATCTAAACCTGCTCGGTAAAAGACAGTTATCCGTAACCCGACGTCGGTGTTTTTCTTACTCCCATTGTCTGGCCCCGAAGAAGCTGATAAGAATTCCTTGCACCCCTGTGGCACCAAATTACCATTGTCTTTTATTTATAACTCTTTTTTTTCTTTCATTGCAGAGATATCAAGCCAGATAATATCATGCTGGATAGAGATGGACACATCCGCATCATAGACCTCGGACTTGCCCAAGATGGCGTCACCTCCTCCAACAAGATCCAAGGAGTGACGGGCACGTTACCATACATGGCCCCAGAGGTGCTCCAGAGGAAGATGTACTATGCAGCAGTTGACTGGTGGAGCCTGGGGATTGTTGTATCCCGAATGTCAGCAGGACGTTCCCCATTTTACTTTGGCTGCGACAGAGAAATGGCTCGCGATTCCATCACCAGAGAGAAGCCTAATATTCCATCTTGGCTCCCTGCTGACCTGAAACATCTGATCAAGAAACTGCTGTGTAAGAATCCTGAGAAGCGGCTTGGTGTGAACAGGAACATCAGAGACCATCCATTCTTCACCACCATCAACTGGGAGGAACTGGAGCAGAGGAGAGCACAGCCGCCATTTACACCATTCAAGACAGCTCTGAAGAATGGAGACCTGCCGTGGCCAGAGGAAGAGACAGCCCTTCACCCCTTGGAAGGATTCTCTTTCATTGCTCCAAGCTGGGCCTGTTAACATCAGCCCATGGCCACGGCCCAGAGCTCTGTGCCCCCTGACCCATGCCTCTGCTGCTGTATTAGACCTCGGCTTGTCTATAACATCCTCTCTATACCATCTGAATGCTGCAGATTTCCATCAAGTTGTTACCCTGGATCTTAGCTCCACATCCTCCACAGCCTCTGAAGACCCTCTGTACCCCAGGAGCGGCCTGTGCTTGTAACACCTCAGCACAGACCTGGTAAGTATCACACATCATCACACATACATTAGGATCACACACACATACAGGTAGATAGAAATATACACACAGGTACATACATAGATAGTATAGACACATACACACAGAAACACACAACAGATAGGGGTAGATATCGGCTTTGATCCTGGGACTTGTTCCGATCGCCATATTTGGGGTCAGGAAGGAATTTTTCTCCTTTGAGGACAATTGGCTCATTCTTTAAGGGGGTTTTTGCCTTCCTTGAAATCATTCCAGCCATAAATAGGTAACATAACATAATGTATAAAAAATAAATTAATAATAATAAAAAAGTATTATATTTGAATAGATAAAAAAAAAAAAAAACATAATAGTTTACCATACTAGATAGGTCATGTACTGGCTTTTGATCCTGGGACTTGTTCCGATTGCCATATTTGGGGTCAGGAAGGAATTTTCCCCCCTTACATAAGGATAATTGGCTCTTTCCTCAAGGGGGTTTTCGCCTTCCTTTGGATCAACACAGTATATAAAAAAAGCTTTGCTTTTACATTTATACATTACACATAGCAAAATAAAACATAACACACATTTCTAAAATTAGTAGAATCCCAGTATCCCCTTCCTGTAACTATATAAACTAAATAAAATGTCCTTTTCCCCCTTTACATCATTGTGTCTGTGTCTTTATTTCCATTGTTTGATCATGTATTGTTCTAATAAATACAGTGAAACCTCTTTGAGAAGACCACCCACATTTCTTCTGGTCTTCTATTGCAGTGGTGTCCTAAAAACAAGACCACTATGGGGGTGGTCTTTTCAAAGAGGTGGTACAAAGCTTCATTTGCACTTCATGTATTATATTGTTGCAGAATGTTTGATACATTTGCACATATTTAATGGAATTGGGTAGTGCAAACATTTTACAAATTTTTGTTGCATATAATAAAAGTGTCTAAAAAACCATGGCACTTAAACCATGTCTCCTTTTGTTAGGCCAAACATATATAAATGATGGCGTAAATTTACAAAAAGAAAAAAAATGGCCCAATATGCTGGATAAATATGTCTACAAAGTCAAAGACAGAAAAAAAATTGTGCAAAATGTGCCTAAGAACTGACACGTGGTGCTTGATAAATTCTCCTCATAGGGCCCAAAATAAAAAAATGTATCTTCCCCTATAAACGGGTATAGATGGAGGGGGTGCCGAGTGCAAAATATGTCCTGGTACCCATAGGAATCATGTTATGCATCTGTTCCCTACTTTTACCCAAGTTATTACAATTTTTGCTACTTGTTCAATTTGAGTATTGAATTATTGCTACTTGTTCAATTTTCTATACTTTTAACATATTCTTCCTACTTTTTTTTCCGAATATTCAGAGTGTAGTTTAATACAGTGTAATGTATTACTCTAATGTATAGACTAATGTAGTCTAGTCTAGCGTAGCATGGTGGCTCAGTAGTTAGTCCGTTGCCTTGGGGCCCTGGGTTCAAATCCCACCATAGACATCATCTGCAAAGAGTTTGCGTGTTCTCTCTGGGTACACTTAACAAATCATACTAATAGGTACATTTAGATTGTGATCCACATTGGGGACAGGGACCAATTTGAGTGTACAGCGCTGTAGAATCTGTGTGTGCTATATCAAATAAATACGTTTTATACTGTAGTGTTGCACACAGGGTCGGACTGGAACTAAAAAACAGCCCTGGCATACAAACCGCACCAGTGAGGAGGATGTGTCATCTACCGGTAGATGGCATGCACTCAATTTGTTTCAATGGGAGCGCCGATTATGTCTTTTCATCGCTCTCATAGAAATTAATAGAGCGAGTGCCGGCTGCATCGCACACTCCTCACTGAGTGCCGGGTCCCGTCCCGGTGATCGTGGGGGGGCCCCAGCAGGTTTGTGAATAGAGGATAAGTTAAAGGTGTATTCCAGGAAAAAACTTTTTTATATATATCAACTGGCTCCAGAAAGTTAAACAGATTTGTAAATTACTTCTATTAAAAAATCTTAATCCTTTCAGTACTTATGAGCTTCTGAAGTTAAGGTTGTTCTTTTCTGTCTAAATCCTCTCTGATGACACATGTCTCGGGAACCGCCCAGTTTATAAGAGGTTTGCTATGGGGATTTGCTTCTAAACTGGGCGTTTCCCGAGATAGGTGTCATCAGAGAGGATTTAGACAGAAAAGAACAACCTTAACTTCAGAAGCTCATAAGTACTGAAAGGATTAAGATTTTTTAATAGAAGTAATTTACAAATCTGTTTAACTTTCTGGAGCCAGTTGATATATATAAAAAAAAAGTTTTTCCTGGAATACCCCTTTAACTTTCGCCAGAAATCTCTTTTAATAGTGAAACGCTTGTCTGTGCATACAAAGATGTGCATGGTCATTTTTTGGCACTTTGTTCAGATCAGTATCAGTCAGTTTTAGGGTACATTCACACGAGTGGATCCCCAGCATATTTTACGCTGCAAATCCGCTAATGAAGGACAGCATTATGGTGCCCTTAAAAGTGCCTGCTCAGAGCGGCAATACGCTGCTACAAGACAAGCAGACACACTGAAGCGATGTGCAAGTCGCTGCGCATGCACGGTATACTCGCACATCGCGGCTGCTCCCCCTGCTCTATGAGCTAGGCCGAGAGCTACCACGATGAGCGAGTATACTGCGGATGCGCGCTGCGACTCGCTCGAAGCTATGTATTGCCGCTCCAAGCAGGCACTTGTAAAGGCAGCATACAGCGGTCCTTCAGCGGTGGATCTCCAGCGTAAAATACACTGGGGATCTGCAGGAAATAATTCAGCATATTAAATGTGAAATTATTTTACCTTGTAAACAATAAAACACGATCTCCGGCGACAGCTGCCCCCAAAGCTTTTTTTTTAATGTTTTAAAAAATTTTGCCTTGAAGTTATGCTGAGGAAATAATTCTCAATCTTTCCTTAGAACTCTTTATTGTGCTGCCCCCTGTTATTCCTCCTGGAAATCTATGAAAAAAAGAAATACCATTCACCTCGCCCCTACAAAATAGCAGACAAAACCCACCATACTGTTCTTAGCTGTTCTTTTCAGCATAGCCTTAGACCAGGGTTTTCGGAACAGTGTGTCTCTAGATGTTGCAAAACTACAACTCCCAGTATGCCCGGACAGCCTTTGGCTGTCCGGGTATACTGGGATTTGTAGTTTTGCAACAGTTAGAGACACACTGTATGGAAAATACTGTCTTAGACTATGTAGGAACGCATTATTTTGACCAGAGGATCACAAACGATCTCCAAGTAGCCAAGGCCTTATTCTTACATGTCAAGGAGGGATAACAGAAGAATGGAAAAAGCAGAGTTCCAAGATACACCAGAATTCTTATCTCATGGGTAAAACAATAATTTACTATATTAGACATATCAGGAGAGCGGACAGCGAATCAATAATCTCGGGACTCACAAGTGGCATCTGATCTGATTGGAGTCGTTCTCCTTCCCTTCATCTGGTCTAGATCACCATGATAATATCTCTTGAGGACTGTAGAGTTCACTGCTGAGACATCTATGGTCCCTCACTTCTGATGTCATACACTTTATAGCAACAAAACTAAATTTGGACCCCATCCCCTGAAAAAATCTCAGACCCCAGGCCCCTAAATAAATACATAACCAGACCACTAGGGGCTGATTGGGACCTCCATTGGGTCCCGATCAGCTAAAATGATGGCCAGAGGGTCCTTACCTGTCTTCTTGCCCTCTACGTTGCGCTCTGGGCATTCAGACAGTCTGTATGAGTACAGGGTTAATAACAGTGATCAATGCTATGCTATGGCATAGCATTAAACAGTGTTATCAATCAAAAGAGAGGGATTCGGCACACGCTTGAAGGGGGAAAGGGATGATACAGCACCTCCCAAGATACAGCACCTCCCACTAGGTGCTCTCTGGGTATAATGTGCCAGTATCAGCATCCATTTAAAGGTTGAAACGTTGCATCGTCTGCCTTGGCTACTTGGATCCTGCTTGCCAAGGCAACATTTCTCATATGTTAAATTTTGTTTTCAGGCAGAGATGCTTCTCCTTACTCTGAGAGTTGTACCCTGTGTAATAGTACTGCTTTTTTTTATTACGGCAGATCGTAGACCTGGCGGCTTTCACGCATGTGGACTTAATGATTAATTGTAAGAATGTACAACAAAAATAAAGAAACATAGCCGCAAATCCACCATTTGTATTTTGATCTACTTGCTTCTCAGCATAATTTGGAAAACTAACAGGCTGTTAGTATAAATTTTTATCAAAAAGTACAAGCCCACTCACCACATCAAGGTGATTTTATTTAGCAGGAAGTGTGGTGTTCACACTGGTGTGGTTCTCTGTGGCGGCCATTGTTGCTGTGATGCTTTGTCTGTGGGGTGGTGTGGCCCAGAGCCGGGGGCTTGGTCAGGCAGCAGAGGGGCTGCCTGGCCACTGGGTCATTCCCCCTGTGGGTTTGGTGTTGTAAAGGCAGTGGTTGCCGCTCAGGGCTATGCCAGTGTTAGGTTAGGGACCCCCTCTGACTAGGTGGCCTTGACGTGGTGAGTGGGCTTGTACTTTTTGACCAAAATGTATACTAACAACCTGTTAGTTTTTGAAATTATGCTGGGAAGCAAGTAGATCAAAATACAAATGGTGGATGTGCAGCTATGTTTCTCTATTTTTGTTTTCCAGTTGTAAGAATGCCAAGGTTGAATACTTCTGCTCCCTGCTCAGGAGAGATAGGCTATGGCCTCTGGATGTAATTTCCTTTCTGTGAATCTTTCACCGCGCATATGGATTCCTGCCTATATCGTTGATCCCAAAGGTCTTACGAGATGAAACGGGGACAGATCTCAGTCATTGCCTTCTGCCCCCTGTTGGCCCAACAATACTATGTTCATACTGCTAATATTGAGGTCCAGGAAAATTTATTGGAGGCTTCCACAGATAACACATCTAGTGACTCAGAAAGCTGATGTTGTCCTCAGACCCGTAGAACCATCAGTCATTGCAGGAAGATAGAATCTGCTACTTTGGAATAAGGGATAGAGCCTTTGCAGTGAGTACAAATTCCACTACTCTCACCTGCCCCCATAGAGTAGAGTTGTGCAGTGTTTACTTGCTGGAGTTTACTGAAGATGTAAGACTGGTTATGATCTCTTCCCGGTTTCATACAATTCAGGGTGCAAGAAAAGGGATCATATGCCAATAAACAATTGTTCTAGTCACATCAGTTCCCACTTATGTCTATGAGCCTTGCAAGAATCTGGGAAAACAGCTACTGATATGTGAGAGTGTCACGCGCTGCGCTCCGGCCGCAAACTCTGGCCATGAGCGCAGTGTCGAGGGGTCCCCGTCTGTCGGCGGGGCTGGGATTCGCATCGCGGGACGCGCGCACATGCGAATCCCAGCCCGTCACTTACCCTGCTCTGCTGCTTCTGGCACCAAGCTCCGCCACACTCGTCCCCGTCTCCTAGGGCGCGCGTGCGCGGCGGAGCTCTATAATTTAAAGGGCCAATGCGCTCTTAATTAGTATGTACACCTGACACTACTCTATAAGTTCCTGCATCTCCCACACCCCCTGCCAGATCTTCAGTGCCCATTGCCTGAGAGAATGCGTATCCTATTGCCTGTTTGCCATACCCGTGTACCCAGACCGTCCCGCTACATTTTTTGACTACGAACCTTTGCCGCTTGTCCTGACCTTCTGCTATGTTGACTACGCCTCTGTCTCATCCTCCTGTACTTCGCCTTGCCCGGTTACCAGTGTGGTCGAGCCATATTGGGGGTAGCGACCTGGGTGTCACCTGCCGCAGCAAATCCATCCCGCTTTGCGGCGGGCTCTGGTGAAGACCAGCGGCACCTTAGACTCCGCTCCCCGATACGGTCCGTGCCATCAGCCACACAGGTAGAGGATCCACTATCTGCTCCGTGACCTCCTCATCCAGGTGCGTGACAGAGAGAACTTGGGGGGTGACCACTTGGTTCATGTTCTGTATGTGCCTAATTCTCCTAGACTTGGCTTAAGTGCTCTATTGTGTTTCTTAGAGAGGAAAGCTCTTCTCTGAGTAAGAGTTATGTAACTGCAGATTAACTCAAATGTTCGGTATGAGCATGATGGCGTCACTGAGTAAACATCTCTGCTTCAAGGAGCATAGTCTTCCTATATGTGCTCCACTAAAGAAAGGCTGATTTTTTGACGAATTGCAAGATTTCAAGAATTGATAAGGATTTGTTTAATTAGTTTTTATTTGAAAAACACAAGCGCCATTTAAGAGGTTTACACAAACTAGTATATAGAATACTTCACATAGTCCATAGAAAAATTCTTTAGCATTTGGGCCCCATGCACATGACAATATTTTGTAGTGGACTCTATAACATAATCCATGTAAAATCCACATTCCATTTTTTTTTTTATGGGAACCCAGGCTGTAATTTTTATGGCACAGATTTTTTTTCCACCACAGATTTCATATGAGGAGGTGAACTCTTCTGAACTCTTCGTTTTAGCAATTGGTGCAGGTCTCAGCACATGGACTCCAGACAATAAAACTTCTGTCTTATCACTATGATATGTCATAAGTTTTTTTTAAAAATATAATAGGTATACTTTAACCTTAGACTGAATCAAAGAAAACAATAATTTGGTGTAAAATAACAATAGGAGTTATACTCATCTCAGCAATCCTCTGCCATTCATATGCTAACCCTTTTACAAATACCTGGGCTCTGTTATTCTAGCTCCAGTGATGACATGTCAATGCAACTTTCAACCATGATATATTATCAAAATGGGGGCATCTACATAATCATTGTGCCACTTATCGTCACTTACCTGCCAGACTGCACAGGTGGATATTTGGTCAGCAAAGACCACCTTAGGTTGCTGGAGTTTAGTTCGAAGTTACTGTATACGGTTTTGCCATTTGTCCGCCATATAAAAATTCTGGAAATTAAAGTCCTTTTCTATCCATTTTTTTTTTTATAAGCAGCTGAAGTGTTTGGGTAACAGAATAATTTAGGGAATGCTACTATATTAATAAATAACAGAGTCTGGTAAAATGTCTTTACAATAAAACTTTGAAAATTTATACTGAATATTTTAATTACGTCAAAGAATTGCTTCCCGGATATAGATTTTACCTGCAAGTCCTTGGGCGAATTGAGGGCAAAAAACATTATCATAATTCACTATTTAATATATAGAAATAGTCATTGCCCCTGAGAATGTCACATGCTATGTGGTAAAACATGTTGGGGACTATGTAAAACCTAAAAATAACCTTACCAGTACAGTTCAGCCCCTTAGTGTCCACAGGTACACAAGAATTAATATTAGCATACCCTTACTGCTTCCTGTAGTCACTGCTGGGGTTGGTCAACAGTGACTTACCTGAGAAGAGGAGTTTGCAGCTGATGATCAGAAATACATTAGAACAAAGGATTCTACAGATCTTTTCTATTTGTCCACAGAACAAAATGACTTGTTCACTATTGTCATTTACTTTTTTGCTAGTTGTCTTTGATAAAGGAACCCCCTACCCTTTTAGGTCCTTATACTCAAACCTACGAAAAATCTGTAGGAAACAGGGTTCATGTACTGTAGACCTATTTCACTGTGACAATGAAATCTTAGCCAACTTAGTCTAGTGGTACCAACGCAAACAGAGCCTTCTAACCCTCACACATAGAATGGATTTGTAAAAAGTTGAGCATTGCCGCCAGTTGGGTGCACTCATGTATGGAGATGCAAAGATTGGCCCAAATTCTTGCTTAGGCTCTTGGGGTTAGTTATTTAAAAAAGCCCAAGGTTGTTCTTACCTCTAAAAACTGACCTGGCTTTGTAAGTGATGCCAAAAGTCTGCCTGGCTTAAAGCCCTATATTAAGTATTTATTATTCTGAATATTAAATTTAAACAAGGGCTCTCATGCCAAGATGTCAGCTGCCATTTGAGCATCTAAGTATAATGAGTATCTGAGGTGTTATGCAATTTTAACTATCTTACTGCCATTTTTTACAAACATATTTAGTGAGCAGGCAGGAATATTCATCTTTAGAGGTTACCAAAGGCAGGTTATTGTTAAGATATGTTTCCCAAAATATATACCCTGCACCATGAGTCCACTGATTTATGTAAGAAAAATAGAACATGCCACTCCCTAAAAAGGAACCGGGTTACATGTGTACATTTTACTATAATAATAATAAATAGGGATATCTCGATACCGATACTGCTATCAATAACAGCGTCGATACCAGACATGTTCGCAAGTACTTGTACTCATGCAAATGTCCCCAATACCTATCCCGATACCTGCAGACCATAAGAAAAAAAATCCCTCCCACCTTCCCTACACTTCTGCGCTAAGGCCTCTTCATCGTTCACTTGTTATCTGGAAAGGTGCAGGACCTGCTGCGTGATGATGTTATTTCATTGTGTGGCAGGTAATGCACCCCTCTGACTAGCAGGAGAAGGTACTGCACCACTAACAGAGCGGAGGATGCTCAGGCTTCAGTACACGAGGGAAGGGAAGTGGGATTTTTATTACTTTCTTTTAGAGAAGACCTACCTACTGGGAGCTTCTATCTAAGGCTGGGTTCACATCACGTTTTCTCCCATACGGGAGCGCATACGGCAGGGGGGAGCTAAAACCTTGCGCTCCAGTATGCTTTCCTATGCGCTCCCTTATGTAATTCATTTCAATGAGCCGACCGGAGTGAAACGTTCGGTCCGGTCGGCTCATTTTTGCGCCATATGCGCTTTTTCCCCGGACCTAAAACTGTGGTCAACCACGGTTTTAGGTCCGGTTGTAAAAGCGCATACAGCGCAAAAATGAGCCGACCGGACCGAACGTTTCACTCCGGCCGGCTCATTGAAATTAATTACATATGGGAGCGCATACGAAAGCATACGGGAGCGCAAGGTTTTAGCTCCCCCCCTGCCGGATGCGCTCCCATATGGGAGAAAATGTGATGTGAACCCAGCCCTAATAGAGGCACGGATTCCCTCCCAACTACTGGTGGCATATTTAAACTATTATTATCAATTAGAGCCTCATGTTCAACTTTCGCCTAAGCCTTCACAAAGTCTAGAGCACCCTCTGCTGTCACATGGCAGGTATTAGTAATTGGTATTTTTGAATACTTGAAAAAAAAGTATCAGTACTCATACTGTGCCTAAAAATGGTATCAGGACATCTCATATAATAATAATAATTATTATTATTATTGCTATATTTATATGAAGAATGATCTGATAGATGTACATCATAAATGCAAAAGGAATAAAGGAGTGGCATTAGTGAAGAAGAAACAAGCCAGTAGTCTCCATGTGTGACAATTAGTATATGTATAGGAGAGATGTGTATCGGCTTGTTCAGAAGAATAGTGAAGACGCCAAGGATCAGTCAGAAACCATATAGGGTTGCGCTGGTATGAATGAGAAAATACCTGGGGTCCTTATTCATGAAGAATATAACGTATTTTTCGCCGTATAAGACGCACTTTTTCTTCCCCAAAACTGGGGGGAAAAAGTCGGTGCGTCTTATATGGCGAATACGTCCCTATCGCGGCGGTCCCTGGGGCCATCAACGGCCGGGACCCGTGACTAATACAGGACATCACCGATCGCGGTGATGCCCTGTATTAACCCTTCAGACACTGCGATCAAAGCTGACCGCCGCGTCTTAAGCGAAAGTGACACTAGCCCGGCTGTTCAGTCGGGCTGTTTGGGACCGCCGCGATTTCACCGCGGCGGTCCCGAACAGCCCGACTGAATAGCCGGGTTAGTGCTTACAGGACACCGGGAGGGACCTTACCTGCCTCCTCGGTGTCTTCTCTGTTCAGGGATCCCCTGCATGGCCGGCGCTCTCCTTCCTCGTCATCACGTCGTCACGTACGTGCGTCGGCGTGCGTAACGACGTGATGGCGGCGACGGAAAGTGAGGATACCCGGCCGTCAGCAGAGACGTTCTGGAGCGACGGGGACAGAAGGCGACAGCGATGGAGCGACATCCAGGGCAGCGGTGACGGGTCCGGAGCGGCGGGGACACGTGAGTACTACCTCCTATACACTGGTCTTCAATCTGCGGACCTCCAGATGTTGCAAAACTACAACCCCCAGCATGCCCGGACAGCTGTCCGGGCATGCTGGGAGCTGCAGTTTTGCAACATCTGGAGGTCCGCAGGTTGAAGACCACTATTGGGTGTAAAATCTTAATTTTTTTAGATTTTGCACCTATAAATTGGGTGAGTCTTATACGCTGATGCGTCCTATAGGGCAAAAAATACGGCATTAAGGCATAAATGTAGAAAAACAAACAAGGCCGCACATCCACGTCTTGTACAGAGATCCTTTGCTTCTCAGCATATTTATAAAACAAAAGGATGTTAAGGGGTGAAAGGAAAAAAAGCCCCCCAAAATTTGTTAGGCTATTTCTCCCGAGTACGGCGATACCCCATATGTGGCCCTAAACTGTTGCCTTTAAATACGACAGGGCTCCAAATTGAGAACGCCATGTGCATTTGAGGCCTGAATTAGGGATTTGCATAGGGGTATTCTACGCCAGTGATTCCCAAACAGGGTGCCTCCAGCTGTTGCAAAACTCCCAGCATTCCTGGACAGTCAACGGCTGTCCGGCAATACTGGGAGTTGTTGTTTTGCAACAGCTGGAGGCTCCATTTTGAAAACAGTGGCGTACCAGACGTTTTTCATTTTTATTGGGGAGGGGGGCTGTGTAGGGGTATGTGTATATGTAGTGTTTTTTACTTTTTATTTTATTTTGTGTTAGTGTAGTGTAGTGTTTTTAGGGTACAGTCACACGGGCGGGGGATTACAGCAAGTTTCCCGCTGCGAGTTTGAGCTGCCGCGCAAAATTTGCTGCATTGCAAACTTGCAGCCTGATACTCACTGCAAGCCCCCTGCCCATGTGAATGTATCCTGTACATTCACAGGGGGGGGGGGGGAACTTCCAGCTGTTGCAAAACTACAACTCCCAGCATGCACAGTCTCAGTGCATGCTGGTAGTTATAGTTTTGCAACAGCTGGAGGCACACGGGTTGGGAAACACTGAATTAGGAAACAGACAATGTTTCCGAACCAGTGTGCCTCCTGTTGTTGCAAAACTACAACTCCCAGCATTCTCAGGCATGCTGGAAGTAGTAGTTCGGCAACATCTTTAGAGCCAGATGTTGCCGAACTACAACTCCCAGCATGCTTGGAGTTGTAGTTTTGCAACATCTGGAGGACTACAGTTTGCAGACCACTAATACAGTGGTTCCCAATCTGTGCCCTTCCAGATGTTGCAAAACTACAACTCCCAGTATGCCCAAACTGTCCAGGCATGCTGGGAGTTGTAGTTCTGCAACATCTGAAGGGCCAGATGTTACAGAACTACAACTCCCAGCATGCCTGGGCAGTAAGGGCATGCTGAGAATGTGTAGTTTTGCAACATCTGGAAGGGCACAGTGGTCTCCAAACTGTGGACCTCCAGATGTTGCAAAACTACAACTCCCAGCATGCCCAGACGCCAAGGGCTGTCTGGGCATGCTGGGAGTTGTAGTATACAGGGTCCCAATAGAGCAATGCATGTCGCTTTACGGCGGCGTGCATTGCTGTAAAGGGCCCGACCGCGGCTGAAGATCTACTCACCTGTCACCGCCGCCGCCGTCTTCATCGCCGGGATCCGGGTCTTCAGGGACGGGGTAAGTATCGGGGCCGGTCCCCAGCACTCCCCCGTCCCCCGCCGCTTCCTCCAGTCTTCCCCCCGTCCTGTCCGGCTCTCTGATGACACCTGTCTCGGGAAACGCCCAGTTTAGAAGCAAATCCCCATAGCAAACCTCTTCTAAACTGGGCGTTTCCCGAGACAGGTGTCATCAGAGAGAACTTAGACAGAAAAGAACAACCTTAACTTCAGAAGCTCATAAGTACTGAAAGGATTAAGATTTTTTAATAGAAGTAATTTACAAATCTGTTTAACTTTCTGAAGCCAGTTGATATATATAAAAAAGTTTTTGCCTGGAATACCCCTTTAACTCCTGTGCTTGCCTGTGCACTTTATTGCTTATCACAGATCTTTGAATACTTTGTGAAAAATCTCTTTGTTGATGTAGGTTATGTTCACACCAGAATTGTGGAGCTTCATTACAACAGCTGATACTGGGGCTGGGGCAGAATCAGGTCTGTCAGGATTCCATTTGATGCCAGTTATTGTACATGTTTTTGGTGGAGAAAAAAGAACCTGACATGAAGGTTTTTTTTTTCTCCACTAAAGTCCCATTATTATAATGAAATCAGCGAACAGAGCTTCTTAATGGAGCTTTGAGAACTAATGTGACCTGGCCTTACTCATATATTATGGATACTTTTTGCACTGTACATATAAGTACATTTTACAAAGTAATCAGCTATCTTTAAAAGGGTACTCCGTTACTAGACATCTTATCCCATATCCGGCCGCTGGGACCCCCTGCGATCTTTATGCAAGCACCTGGTGTTCTGAACCTTATGTTCAGAATGCTGGGTTTGGGCTGCCGTCACTCCCTCTCCTATAGACATGTATAGAGGAGGCATGGCGTGACATAATGACCCCAGCCACCCAAACCCAGCTTTCTGAACATAATTGCGGGGGTCCCAGCGGCCGAACCCCGTAATCAGACGTCTTATCTCCTATCCTGGAATGAATAAAATGAGACTTAATATAAGATTGTTTGTTTCACATCAGTCAACTTATTCCCATGATCAATGACTTGTGATACTTGTAAATCCAGGAGGATTGGAAGGTGACCAGACAAGAATCGATCGCTGGCATCAATAAATCAGTAATTGCCTTGGCAGTGGCTTCTAAATTACTATTGTCCGATCCAATTATCTTGCCTTTGGGGGCAGGGCAATTTATCAGTGGTGGAAACATGACAGAATATTGGGTGAAGATGACAAAACTTTCAAGAAAACAAGATGTGATATATCACTTTTTGTGGTAATTACAATAGAAATGCTAAATTATATGAAGGTGAAAGCAATAAGATTATCAGGAATCCTTTACTGTTCATGCCCCCCTCCATACAAGTGTGTCCAATGTAACAATATAAGTCCAACTTTTTAGCTTAGAAAATCCCAAACCTGCTTATGCTGGCTATACACATACAGTAAAAGCTGTCCGAATCCAATGATTTCAGCAGGATCAGCCAACCATCCTAGGCCTCGTCCACATCAGAAAAACCCACCTCGTTTGAGTCGTTCTGTGGTGGGTTTGGTGATGGGGTTCGGCATTATACATCAAGTTCAACCAAGGAAATGAAGCGAAGATCACGGGGGTCCCCAGCGATCAGACATCTTATCTGCTATCATATTTACAGGATAGGGTATAAGTGACCACTGGGACTCCTCAGTAGTGTTGAGCGGCATAGGCCATATTCGAATTCGCAAATATTCGCGAATATATGGATGAATATTCGTCATATTCACGAATATTCGCATATTCGTAATATTCTCGTTTTATTTTCGCATATGCGAATATTCGCGTGTGCGAAAATTAACATATGCGAAAATTTGCATATAGAAAAATTAGCATAAGCGAAAATTCGCACACCAGTCTCACACAGTAGTATTAGAGCCTTCTTACACCACACAAGCTGGAAGCAGAGAGGGATGATCACTGTGATGTGTACTGTGAAAAAAAAAATAAATAAAATAATATTCGTAATTACGAATATATAGCGCTATATTCGCAAATATTCGCGAATCATATTCGCGAATAAAATTCGAATTGCGAATATTCGCGAGCAACACTACTCCTCAGGATCTCCCATACAGGGACCCGAATTTGTGCGACAAGGCGATCATGCGCTCCATTCATTCTCTATGGTGCCACAGGAGGTAGCCAAGTACAGCAGTCAGACTCTCTGCAATCAGACACTATCCTGTGAGTGTTGGAATACCCCTTTAACATATTTTTGGAAAACATTTTAACTCTATACCTCCTCAGATCCTCAAATTACCTTTTGCTTTGAAATCCTGCTACAAAGTTACACCACCTTGAACTTTCACCTACGCAATGTAGAGAGAATTTCGACTATTGATATGAACTGTCTGCTGAGTCCCCCATTTACCTTTTACACAGTAACCCTATCATGAAATGTGAAAGTTGAATGGTAAAACAACCTGTCACACTTTTTAGTCACAAAGTTGGTTCCAAAGGTGACATTACTGTATTGCCCATGTAGACATCCCGACCTTTACGGTAAAGCCTGATGCAACAAAAAAAGGAACAGAAAAGCCTGTTAGACACAAAACTGGCAAGTCACTAAATGAATCCTGTACTCTAAAATAATGTCCCTCCATACAAATAATGGACTCGTCTTCAGAGGTCTAGCGGGAGGAGAGCACAGAAGAACATTTACAGGGAGGGGGTTTTGGCAAGAAATAAACAGCCATGAAAATCTGATCTAAAAGGAGCTGTTCGTGGTAGCCTGTCTAAAAAGGTTTAACTACTTGTTAAAAAAAAGGTGAACACTAGTAGGAATTGTAATAAAATAAAAAAAATTAAATGCTTTACCCACTGAACATTCATTTATGTCTTTTAAACCATAATTAGAGATGAGCGAATCGAAGTTGACGAACCCGAATTCGTTACGAATTTCATGAAAAATTTGATTTGCAACGAATACGAATATCGCCGCGATTCTATTGCGCGAATCGCTTCATTAAACTCCATTTTACAGCGTTCCAGGCTATTGGAGACCTAAGATGGCGGATCCACATGTGAGTACATGGGGCAGGGGATTATGGGAGGGCGGGAAACAGCGGCGGGAATGAAGGTAGACGGGCTGACCCAGAATCACATGTGAGATGCAGCCTATCAGTGTTCACTGACCCCTGTGATGTCACAGCCCCTATATAATCGGCGGCCATCTTGCCTCTCTTCATTTCATCTATGCACTCAGATGGAGAGGACGGGACTGTGTGTGTGTGTGTGTGTGTGTGTGTGTGTGTGTGTGTGTGTGTGTGTGTGTGTGTGAATAGCTCATACCACAGCGTTACACTGCAACTGCTAGTCACATCAGCATTAGGGAGAGACAGGAGTGCAGAGTGCTGTGCTGTTACACTGAGAAGGATCATTGATTGCTAAACCTCCTATTCACGTTATTGAGCATTGCAGCAGAGAGGGGCAGATAGCTGTCAGCTGCCTCATACAGATCTCCAAGCTGCCTGAACTCTCTGAAGCATCTTATCTCCTCATTTTTCAGCTCTATTGAGTTTTTTTTCTCCACAAATCTTCTGCTGCTCAGAATTGTGTGACAGAGTGCAATTTAGGGTTTAATCCCTGGATTTTTTTTTTTGGTGGTGCTGCACTGTTGGGTCCTGCTGCTGTTCAGAAATAAGTCATATTAGTGTGGACTTTAGTGCCTTTTTACAATTTTTCACCTGTTACTCTGTCTCTGTGCTAAATTCAGTGTTATACCACACGTTATACACCTGCCGGTGTATTAAAGAAAAAAAAAGTTTTTCCTGCGTACAAATACGCTTAACAGTGCGCTCATCATTGCAAAGGGCATAAATACAAGCAAATAGCGTACTATATACCACCTTTTTTTCTGTCTCTTTGCTAAATTCAGTGTTATACCACACGTTATATACCTGCCGGTGTATTAAAGAAAGAAAAAATTTCTGCTGCGTTCAAATACGCTTAACAGTGGCCTTATCATTGCAAAGGGCCTACATACAAGCAAATAGCGTACCATATACCACCTTTTTTCTGTCTCTGTGCTAAATTCAGTGTTATACCACACGTTATACACCTACCGGTGTATGAAAGAAAAAAAAAAGTTTTTCCTGCGTACAAATACGCTTAACAGTGGCCTTATCATTGCAAAAGGCCTACATACAAGCAAATAGCCTGCCATATACTACCTTTTTTTCTGTCTCTGAGCTAAATTAAGTGTTATACCACACATTATACACCTGCCGGTGTATTAAAGAAAAAAAAAGTTTTTCCTGCGTACAAATATGCTTAACAGTGCGCTCATCATTGCAAAGGGCATACATAGAACCAAGTAGTGAACTATTTAGTACCTGTATTTCTGTCTCTGTGCTAAATTCAGTGCTATTCCACACATTAGTATACACCTGCTGGTGTATTTAAAAAAAAAAAGTGTTTTTTCTGCGTAGAAATACACATACCAGTGCGCTCATCATTGCAAAGGGCATGCATACAACAAAGGAGTGGCAGAGGCCTACATACGTCAGGCAGAGTTGGCAGCAGACTTGGGGCGAGTGGCAGCAGGAGTCGTAGCAATAGGCCTGAGCTCCAGTTAACACCCAGCAGTCATGTCGTCGACCCATCTCTCCTCGTCAATTGGTTTGCACACTCATCCCCATCATCACAAGCGGCATTTCACAACCCCAGTCAAGAGTCGGTGGGACACAGACACAACCCTCAGTTGGCATGGCCCGGGAGCAGTCCCCGTAATCCCATTGCTGTCACGATTCGGCTGGCTGGAGGTGGATCCTCTGTGCCAGAGAGGGATTGGCGTGGACCGTGTCGGTGGACCGGTTCTAAGTTGCTACTGGTATTCACCAGAGCCCGCCGCAAAGCGGGATGGTCTTGCAGCGGCGGTAGCAACCAGGTCGTATCCACCGGCAACGGCTCAACCTCTCTGACTGCTGAGATAAGTGCGGTACAAGGGAGTAGACAAGAGCAAGGTCGGACGTAGCAGAAGGTCAGGGCAGGCAGCAAGGATCGTAGTCAGGGGCAACGGCAGGAGGTCTGGAACACAGGCTAGGAACACACAAGGAAACGCTTTCACAGGCACAATGGCAACAAGATCCGGCGAGGGAGTGCAGGGGAAGTGAGGTATAAGTAGGGAGTGCACAGGTGATGATACTGATTAGGCCTGCTGCGCCAATCAGTGGTGCAGTGGCCCTTTAAATTGCAGAGACCCGGCGCGCGCGCGCCCTAAGGAGCGGGGCCGCGAGCGCCGGGACAACACAGACGGGGAACGGGTCAGGTACGGGAGCCGGGATGCGCATCGCGAGCGGGCGCATCCTGCGTCGCGTATCGCATCCCGGCTGGGAGTAATATCGCAGCGCACCCGGTCAGCAGGTCTGACCGGGGCGCTGCGAATGAGAGGACGCTGCGAGCGCTCCTGGGAGGAACGGGGACCCGGAGCGCTCGGCGTAACAATTGCCTTTGTCCTATGCTGTTCCCTCTCCCAAAGAAGTATCTCTTGCTTTGGGTTCAGCTCCACTATTTAGCGAGGACGATGTAATAGAGGACAGTCAGCATCTAATGGGCAGCGAAGAATGTGAGGAGACATGCGTCCCTTGCTCCGCAAGGCGGGCAAGTAGTGATGCGGAGAGTGACGTGGGAGGCGGTGTTTCAATTGTTCAGGGTCCCGAGGCAGACACTGTTGTGGAACACGAGGAGGACATCAGTGACATGCACACATCTTTTGATGATGATGAAGCCGATCGCAATTGGGAGCCGGGTGCAGAAGTCGGGGCTTCATCATCATCAGGAGAAAAGATTTGCTCTTTGTCTATGAGGCAGCAAGGTGGTAGCACGGTTGGCAATCAGCGTGGTGGTGGCAGTAGTGGAAATTCAGGAGCCAAATGTGCCAGGGGGAGACCACCTGCTTCGTGGCAAGCTACCATTCAGGGAGGTACTGGAACAGGGGTTCCTGAAGACGACGCCAATAGCAGTGAAATAGTGCGGACTGCGGGTGGGAAAATCAGCTACTCTGCAGTGTGGTTGTTCTTCATAAAGAATCCGGAGGACCTTAGCGTAGTCACATGCAAAATCTGTCGGCAGAAAGTGAAGCGTGGCCAGGGTCCCAATCTCGGCACCACGGCCCTGCGTCAACACATGATTCGCCACCATAAAGGGCCTGGGATAACTGTAGCTCCGATGTAATGGTCCAGCCTGCCGCATCACCCAGTGGCCATCCGCACCCTCCGTCGTCCAGCCAAGGCTCCACCACCTCAGCCGAAGGGAGCATTGTGTCAAACCCTCCTTCTTGCGCTCCTGCTTCTTCCGCTCGTAGTCAGCCATTACGCCAACAATCGATCGGCGAAGCCATGTCCAAGAGACAACAGTATGCGCCCACTCATCCAACAGCGCAGAAGTTGAATGTGCTTCTGTCCAAGTTGCTGGTGTTGCAGTCCATCCATTTCCAACTGGTGGACTCTGTATGATATGACCTCTGTATGTACATATGGGCTCTGTAGGGGAAGATATGACCTCTGTGTGTAAATATGGGCTCTGTAGGGGATGATATGACCTCTGTATGTACATATGGGCTCTGTAGGGGATGATATGACCTCTGTATGTACATATGGGCTATGTACGGGATGATATGACCTCTGTATGTACATATGGGCTCTGTAGGGGATGGTATGACCTCTGTATGTACATATGGACTCTGTAGGGGATGATATGACCTCCGTATGTACATGTGGGCTCTGTAGAGGATGATATGACCTCTGTATGTACATATGGGCTATGTAGGGGATGATATGACCTCTGTATGTACATATGGGCTATGTAGGGGATGATATGACCTCTGTATGTACATATGGGCTCTGTAGGGGATGATATGACCTCTGTATGTACATATGGGCTCTGTAGGGGATGATATGACCTCTGTATGTACATATGGGCTCTGTAGGGGATGATATGACCTCTGTATGTATATATGGGCTTTGTAGGGGATGATATGACCTCTGTATGTATATATGGGCTTTGTAGAGGATGATATGACCTATGTATGTACATATGGGCTCTGTAGGGGATGATATGACCTCTGTATGTACATATGGGCTCTGTAGGAGATGATATGACCTCTGTATGTACATATGGGCTCTGTAGGGAACGATATGACCCCTGTATGTACATATGGGCTCTGCAGGGGATGAAATGACCTCTGTATGTACATATGGGCTCTGTAGGGGATGATATGACCTCTGTATGTACATATGGGCTCTGTAGAGGGTGATATGACCTCTGTATGTACATATGGGCTCTGTAGGGGATGGAATTACCTCTGTATGTACATATGGGCTCTAAAGGGGATGATATGATCTAACCACCATCACTCCCTTTCTCTTTAGGCTCCCCAACATACAATCCTATGTAAATAAAAAATACCCCCTCCGTGCAACATACAGTCCAATGTAAATAACATCACATCTCTCACTTCAGGCTCCTACAACATAAAGTCTTGTGTAAATAACATCACGCCGCTACCACCAACCTACAGTCCCATGTAAATAACATCACTCCCGCTTACCACTTATACTTCCTATATAGCACCATAGGCATGCCTCCAGAGATGACTCCTCAACTTTCTCTGAACAATGCATATCGGCTCCTTCAGCTTTAGTTGCTGTATAGGGTCTATATGATGCCTAAATTTATGTTTGATATTGGGGTGAGGACTAATTCTAACTGCCCTTGTTGTCCCCTGCCTGTGATATGATGTTACCAGGAGCACCTCTTATATCTTCTACAGGAGCCTATGGTGAGCGATCATCCTCAGCGGCTCTATGTCACTGTGCGGTTCTTCCCTAGCAGCAGCACCTCCTGAACAAAGGCCCACAGAGTGACTGGACTATCTGTGTCAGAAATGCCTGATGGCCAGTCTGGCCCTGGACTCGGGGCTATAGTGTCAGACAGGGAGCTTCAGCCCTAGTAGAACTATACTGCACGTAATGTGGGAGAACTATACTGCACCTAATGTGGGGGAACTATACTGCACCTAATGTGGGGAACTATACTGCACCTAATGTGGGGAACTATACTGCACCTAATGTGGGGGAACTATACTGCACCTAATATGGGGGAACTACACTGCACCTAATGTGGGGGAACTATACTGCACCCAATGTGGGGGAACTATACTGCACCCAATGTGGGGGAACTATACTGCACCTAATGTGGGGAACTATACTGCACCTAATGTGGGGGAACTATACTGCACCTAATATGGGAGAACTATACTGCACCTAATGTGGGGGAACTATACTGCACCTAATGTGGGGGAACAATACTGCACCTAATGTGGGGGAACTATACTGCACCTAATGTGGGGGAACTATACTGCACCTAATGTGGGGGAACTATACTGCACCTAATGTGGGGAACTATACTGCACCTAATGTAGGGAACTATACTGCATGTAATGTGGGGGAACTATACTGCTAACCTAATGTGGGGGAACTATACTGCACCTAATGTGGGGAACTATACTGCACCTAATGGGGGGAACTATACTGCACCTAATGTGGGGAACTATACTGCACCTAATGTGGGGAACTATACTGCACATTATGTGGGGGAACTATACTGCACGTAATGTGGGGGAACTATACTGCACGTAATGTGGGGGAACTATACTGCACATTATGTGGGGGAACTATACTGCACGTAATGTGGGGAGAACTATACTGCACCTAATGTGGGGAACTATACTGCACCTAATGTGGGGGAACTATACTGCACATAATGTGGGGAACTGTACTGCACGTAATGAAGGGAACTATACTGCCAACCTAATTTGGGGGAACTATACTGCCAACCTAATGTGGGGGAACTACACTGCCAAACGAATATGGGGAACTACAACCTAATGTGGGGGAACTATACTGCCAACCTAATGTGGGGGAACTATGCTGCCAAACTAATGTGGGGGAACTATACAAAAATATAAAATCGTACTATTCTGATCCCTATAACTCTTATTTTTCTTTATATGGGGATGTATGAGGGCTCATTTTTTGCGCTGTGATTTGTAGTTTTTATCGGTACCATTTTTGTTTTGATGGAACTTTTCAATTGCTTTTTAGATATTTTTTATGATATTTGAAGTGACCAAAAATGTGCAAATCTGGTTAGTGCACTATTACGACTTTTGGGGCCCCCCTTTTGATTTTGCCCAGGGCCACGCTAAGCCTAAAACCGGCCCTGGATAACACTCTTTCCTGATCCTAAGATGATAAGATGATCACATAGTCAGGGCTTTTTCCAATACAGAACTCTGATAACTGTATTGCACCAACCTGTGCACCCGTGTGTCCATCTCACAGCCATTGAAAAAGTAGGAAAGTGTCTTATAATGTAAGTGAATGAAGTCACATTGCAACCCACAAATGGCTGCGACTGCAACCACCACTTCATTCTCTCTCCATGGAGCTGTGGAAGAGAACTGAATACAGCCAAGCAATATGCCATTACTTTACAAGATAGGGGAGTTTCTAGAATCTCAATACACTCTGAGCACCCAAGGTAACCATGGAATTACACAGTGTTTAATTTTGTTACCACCCCTACCGCCCAGTCACAATACCTAATTCTATAGCTAATATGTATTATGCTTATTTTTTTCCCCTGTGTGGCGCACTAGTGTGTGCTAGTCGCAGCTGGTTGGCATTTATCAAGATGCCTGTGTCTTCATATTTACAGAGCTAATGTAGAGTACACCTGTCAGTCTGCCCGGCGCGACTGCCTGCTCCTGGGTGGAACAGCCGTTGCACAAAACTGTGCGACTTTTGCAAAAGTCGCATGTCAGCATTTAATGTGTAAACTGAGCTCCTAGGAAACCACACTGGATTCATCACCATATATGGCTTGTTTAGGTGTGGTCTCTTAGGGGCACAATTTACGCACTTAGTAATGGCATGAGACTTTTGCGCTGCCACTTTTTGGAAGTATATAGGTTGATTAGAGCTTTGATAAATGATCCCTAAAAATTCAGTCAATTGGCCCAGATTTGGCAATACTGGGAGTAGTTGTTTTGCAACAGCTGGAGGCTCCATTTTGGAAACAGTGGCGTACCAGACGTTTTTAATTTTTATTGGGGAGGGGGGCTGTATAGGGGTATGTGTATATGTAGTGTTTTTACTTTTTCTTTTATTTTGTGTTAGTGTAGTGTAGTGTTTTTAGGGTACAGTCGCACGGGCAGGGGTTCACAGTAGTTTCTCGCTGGCAGTTTGAGCTGCGGCAGAAAATTTGACGCAGCTCAAACTTGCAGCCGGATACTTACTGTAAACCTCCGCCCATGTGAGTGTACCCTGTACATTCACATTGGGGGGGAGAAACATCCAGCTGTTGCAAAACTACAACTCCCAGCATGTACGGTCTATCAGTGCATGCTGGGAGTTGTAGTTTCGCAACAGCTGGAGGCACACTGGTTGTAAAACACCGAGTTTGGGCAACCAGTGTGCCTTCAGCTGTTGCAAAAGCTACAACCCCCAGCATGTACGGACAGCGGAAGGGCATGCTGGGTCTTGTAGTTATGCAACAACTGGAGGCATACTACTTTGGCTGGGGATTGTAGTTATGCAACAGCTGGAGACACACTGGTTTGCTACTTAACTCAGTGTGCCTTCAGCTGTTGCAAAACTACAACTCTCAGCAGTCACCGACAGCCAACGGGCATGCTGGGAGTTGTAGTTATGCAACCAGCAGATGCACCACTACAACTCCCAGCATGCACTTTAGCTGATTGTGCAAGCTGGGAGTTGTAGTTATACAACAGCTGAAGGTAAACTTTTCCATTGAAAAAATGTGCCTCCAGCTGTTGCAAAACTATAAGTCCCAGCATGCCCATAAGGGAATGCTGGGAGTTGCGGTGGTCTGCCTCCTGCTGTTGCATAACTACAGCTCCCAGCATGCCCTTTTTGCATGCTGGGAGCTGTTGCTAAGCAACAGCAGGAGGCTGTCACTCACCTCCTACTGCTGCTGCTGCTCCACGCCGCACAGGTCAGTCCCGCTGCCGCCGTCGCTCCTGGGGCCCCGATCCCAACAGGGATGCCGGGGATCGGGGTCCCCAGCACCCGGGGTGCACGTCCCGCACTCGCTCACGTCCTCCAGAAGAGGGGCGGAGCGGGTTGCGGGAGTGACACCGGTAGCAGGCGCCCTGATTGGTCGGCTGGGAAACCGGCCGACGAATCAGGGCGATCGTGAGGTGGCACCAGTGCCACCTCACCCCTGCTGGCTATGGCTGTTCGGGGCCGTCTCTGACGGCCCCAATCAGCCAATAATTCCGGGTCACCGGGTCACTGGACTGAATTGTCCAGCGATCTGCGGCCATCGCCAACATGGGGGGTCATCATGACCCCCCTGGGCGATATGCCCCGATGCCTGCTGAACGATTTCAGAAGGCATCGGGCACCGGCTCCGCTCCAGATGGCTGCGGGGGGCCGGTAAAACACATGATGTTCTCATACGTCATGTGTCCTTAAGGACTCGGAAATGGAGATGTATGAGAATGTCATGTGTCCTTAAGGGGTTAACCATAGCAACATGCAACTTTTGAAAGTATCCAAAGTGTTTAGGGAATAACTGTTTGGCCTGAGTGACACTTTTTTTTTTAGATTGTAAATGAAAATGCTCACATAAAATAAATGATGCCACACAATTTTACAAAATGTGAACCCAGCCTATATCTACTTTTCAGTTTGAGGCCATCTTTCCACATAGTATTTCTGGCCATTCTTTTTAGCTGTAAACAGATGTAAAAACACAACATCATTGTAGGTGTAAGTGAAGCATTTATCATTGTAGGTGTAAGTGAAGCATTTATCATTGTAGATGTAAGTAAAGCATTTATCATTGTAGGTGTAAGTGAAGCATTTTTCTACACCTTTTTTTGTGTGCTGATAATGTGTAGGAGCGCCAAATTTATTAAATGGTCACAGAGCATTTGATACATTTTGTGCAGGTCACATTTTCTGAAATGTCTCTCTTCACATACACCAAAAAGCTAAGCTAAGTCTGGGCTGGTGTAGTTAAGAGACTTTTCAGCGGCTTTGCGCCTTTTTTGCGCCTTTTCATAAAAAGGTGCTGTTCATAAAACCCTTCCATATCATGTCTATTGCCAAAATCAGTGGATTACAACTCAAAATCAGCAGAAATGTGTAAACCAAAAGACGCAAATAAACCCTGCTTGCGCTTTTTTTGCGCCTTTTCTAGACACAAAAAACAGTCTGAAGACAATGATAAATGTCGGCCAATGTCCCTGAATTACTATTGTAAACCTGACATGTTTTTTTGGGTTGTGCGCCAGATATTCTGTCTGCTCCAGAATTTGCACCAGAATTGGAAAAAAAACCTGACCAACTCTCCATTTTACCGAGAAAACCCGGGAAAGGGGGCGTGGTCAATTATAAGGGGCGTGTCCACGACATTTAAAAAAAAAATCCCAACATATTTGCTAAGGTTTCCTCAGAAAATGTGGTAGATTTGAGTTAAGGAAATCCCCACAGCTCAGAGCAGGTGTAAAAAAAGCAAAACATAGGGAAAAGTGCAAAATGTATGGAAACAATAGTAAATACTGTGGAAAAATATTTGTTGGGGGAAAAAAAACCTGCAATGAAAACTACACTCCACTTTTAGTAAATCAGGGCCAATGAGTGGAAAGGAACATAGCCTCATGACATTCATATGACATAATGGGGCTTAGGGCCCATGCACAGAATTGCCGAGTAGAATTTTGGTCTGAAATCTACTGCATGACGTTAAAATTGTTGTCTATGGGATTTCTGCTTTTGCCATGTAATTTTTGAAGTGGGACAGAATTCTGGTAAAAGATTGAACATTCTGCTCGGAGTGCATTGCTGCCAGTGGGGAACGCACTTGTCTGCATGCTCATTGCACCAATTCGTTATAGTGGTGTCTATACATGGAACGTAGGATATCCCTTTACAGTGGTCCCTCAACATACCATGGTAATCCGTTCCAAATGGACCATCGTTTGTTGAAACCATCGTAACCAATGTAAAGTATAGGACAGTGGTCTACAACCTGCGGACCTCCAGATGTTGCAAAACTACAACACCCAGCATGCCCGGACAGCCGTTGGCTGTCCGGGCATGCTGGGAGTTGTAGTTTTGCAACATCTGGAGGTCCGCAGGTTGAAGACCTTTGGTAGTGGAGGTTGTACTCACGTGTCCCCGCCGCTCCGGACCGTCACCGCTCGTCACCGCTGCCCTGGATGTCGCCCTCCATCGCTGTTGCCGCGTCCCCGGGGTTTCCCCGATGCTCCGTCATGGCCTCTGCTTCCCCGGCATCCTCACTATCCGTCGCCGCCATCATGTCGTTACGCACACCGCTCCTATTGGATGTCGGGACGGCTTGTGCAGCGACGTGATGACGACGAAGGAGAGCGCCGACGATGCAGGGGATCCTGAAGAGGACGCGCCGGAGCTCCGAGGACAGGTAAGTGATCATCAGCGGACCACACGGGGCACAGTAAACGGCTATCCGGTGGCAGCTGAAGCAGTCTACGCTGCCAGATAGCCGTTTATGCGATGGCCCTGACATACAAAAGCATCGTATGTTGATGCTGCCTTCAACATGCGATGGCCTCTGAGAGGCCATCGTATGTTGAAATGATCGTATGTCGGGGCCATCGTAGGTCGGGGGGTCACTGTATTTTTATGGCCCCTTAAAGAAAAGGAACTGTCTTCATGAGACAAACCCATTAAAGGCTGCATTCACACTTCCTTTTTACATTACGGGTGCCGGATTCGGCTGGGGGAGGGGCAAACCGGGCTCTCCCGTACCCCAGCCGGGCCAGCACTGGAATCCATTTACTTTAATGAGCCGACAGGAGTGAAATGGTGACTCCAGTTGGCTCATTTTTGACCCATATCCGGTTTTGTGACTGGACCTAAAACTGTAGTATTCTACGGTTTTAGGTCCGGTCACAAAACCGGATACGGGTCAAAAATGAGCCAACCGGAGTCACCGTTTGACTCCTGTCGGCTCATTAAAGTAAATGGATTTCAATGCTGGCCCGGCTGGGGTACGGAAGAGCCCGGTTTGCCCCTCCCCCAGCCAGATCCGGCACCCGTAATGTAAAAAGGAGGTGTGAATGCAGCCAAAGTTAGGTTCCTACTGGAGATGTTTTTTTTTTCTTTTAATGAAAGCATTGGAGCCAGGAAAAAAAACGGAAATAAGAGTGAAGTTGTCATGAGATACAGCGCATTCCAATTATTTCAGTGTAAAATACAAAACATAGATAACAAATTAACAATATAGAAACTAAAAGTATACACATGATAGACTTACTGCACTGACACATCTACTGAATAAGAAGATTGCACCTTATCTATACTGATATCAAGTCATATTGCCTTGTGTAGAAATCTATGATAAGAATGCTGTGGCCTGATAACTATGCTGTGTAAGTGTACTGGCTTTGTGAATCATCTATATATAAACATTGTGATAGCTTATATATGTGGTGAGGAACTGTGTGGAAAAGCCTTGTGGGGTGTAGGTTAGTTGGGGTGTTGCTGTTCTAGATACTGAAAGGGCACTGTTAACCCTTGTCACTCGTGACGCCAGGTGAGGGTTAAATTCTGTGATGTTGCTGGGCCTATCGCCACCCTTCCCAAAAGCGATAGGTGCGTGCGTAATAATTAGATTGTCCACAACCACTGTTGAACTTAAAACTTGCAGGAACTTTTATTGAGGAATTTCTGAAGCGGGCAATAGCAACAACAGTCCAGACAACAAAGTCCACTTATAACTGGGCAGCGATTGACAGTTGGTTGGGATCAGATAAGCTCAATGTAGCTTCTCATAGATTCTGTAGAATAGATCCGCTGGATTTAGGGGTGCGTTTAGGTCCAGTGATCTTGCAGAGATAACGGGGAATTGTAAAATCTAATAGTCTCTAGCATAGGCGCAGCCGCAAGGCTTTGGGCCTAGTTCTTGTCTTTGGAAGTTGCGGAGGTCTTACCTCATCCAGAGTCAGCAACCCAAGAGAGAGAATAGTGGCGCCCGCTCCCTTATGGCTGGCCGTTTTTGGATTGGTCCATAACAACTGTCACTCACCGTTACATTGCATTGTGTGTGAACACGTGACACGAGAACCACCAAAGGTCCTTCAGCAAACCAGAGTTCTGAACTAAGTCACATGACCTGCAGGTCCTGTGACGCGAACAAGGTAGGAATCTTTAATAACCATACTTACATGTTTATTTACATACATATTAACTAACTAAGAGGTGACGAGGGGCTAGCTAAGGTAGAGGACCCCCACTGTTCCTAGGGACTCTGTCTTAGGGGACCTCACCACAAGGTAACGTATGAAATACGGTACCAGGACACCACATATAGATAAAGACAGACTGTGATTGGTGTGGGGCCCCTAGTATGAGGGAACCCAGCAAGAACCCAGCTTTTTCCCCATCACTACTTCAATACTAGTATTAGATATTCAAATTTGATGGCCGATTCTGATTTTTGCAGAAGAAGATACTCCTGAAAAGATATGGGTCCTTGCTTCTGTACACTGAGTGGCAAGGCATACAGGGGGAGATTTATCAAAACCTGTCCAGAGGAAAAGTTTCCCAGTTGCCCATAGCAACCAATCAGATTGGTTGCTGTGGGCAACTGGACAACTTTTCCTCTGGACAGGTTTTAATAAATCTCCCCCACACGGTATAAACTGAACTTTGCACCAGTCTCTTATGGTCGTTTAGACAGGGGTCCAAGTGATGTCTTTGTACCCAGGCTGCTTACAGTCATGATAGCTGCCCCCTCCTCCATTCCAGACAGGCTTGATTGACTTCCCTAGAAAATAACATTTTCCAAACCACTCAGGTCCGGTAAGAAGTTCCCTTTAACTGAGCAACAAGGCATACAGGGAATGCTCATAGTGGGGCACATGGATACTATATATAGCAGCAGTGCGTCCTATCAAGGACAGGAGTCCCTGCTTCTGTAGGTACTGATGAACTACAAGTAATGCGATTCAGCTTTCTGCCAAGTCTCAATAGCTGCTTTACCTCCCACTGTCAGTCCAGGCACCTTTCTACTGTCTCTTTCTTGATGGCTGCATTTCCTAATCTGGCCCATAGGGGTTGTGTCTGTGTTGTGGCTGCAATTAAGAGCCTGTTATTTGCAAAAACTTTTTTTTCATACTGTAGATAATAATATTGCTTGCTTTTTTCTCTACAGTACCCTGACCTGATTAAAGGGGTACTCTGGTGCTTACACATCTTATCCCCTATCCAAAGGGGATAAGATGCCTGATCGTGGGAGTCCTGCCGCTGGGGACGCCCGGGATCATGCACGGGGCACCCTGTTTGTAATCAGTCCCCGGAGCGTGTCCACTCCGGGTCTGATTACCGTCGACCGTACGGCCGGCGGCGTGTGACGTCACGCCTCCGCCCCCGTGTGACGTCACGCTCCGCCCCTCAATGCAAGCTTACGGGAGGGGGCTTGCATTGAGGGGCGGAGCGTGACGTCACACGGGGGCGGAGGCGTGATGTCACACTCCGCCGGCCCTGCGGTCGCCGGTAATCAGTCCCGGAGCGAACACGCTCCGGGGACTGATTACAAACAGGGTGCCCCGTGCATGATCCCGGGTGTCCCCAGCTGCAGGACTCCCGCGATCAGGCATCTAATCCCCTATCCTTTGGATAGGGGATAAGATGTGTAAGCACCGGAGTACCCCTTTAAGCATTTTATTTATTTCTTCTGAAAAGTCTTCTGAAAACATAGATATAAGTAGGATACAATGGTGGTTGGAATACTTTTCAGGGAAATATTCTCCTGATGCCTGACCTATACATAATCAGGGCAATACAGGCTTAGTAAAGCAATAAGGGCTTTATCCTGACAACATTACAATTGATTCTATATGGTAAAGATCATTTTCAAAAGCACAATAATTGAGTTATCCGTATTTGCTTTGAATGGAAGTTTTTTTAATAACAAAATCTGGAGATTAATATTGCCATCAAATCGCATTAAATCTGCATCTGATCTGCAGAACAGAAGAGCTGCCATATGTCTGATGTCATGTGTGCTCCATCCTTCCTGCTGAAGCCTTCAGAGATCATCTGGTTCTTGTTCTCAATCAGTCTATTTCCCCGGAATCCTTTCTTTTTTGACACTGTATGTAACTGCAGATAGGGATAGTGGAGCAAGTCTGATTTGTGAACTTTTATTCTTATTCGAAAAGTGTCCTTTAATGTATAATTATGACTGATGTGGCTCATACCAGCCAGAGCATACAATCATATTGTCATGAAAGGAAGGGCAGGGAGTTAGTGAGTCCTAACTGTCCCTAAAACCGCTGACCCTTCCTTATGCCCATCCGCCCTATGCGAAGGGATCGACGACCACGTTCCCTATACTGTGCTAAAGTGCAGAGGCGTCAAGTCAAACAAAACAAATTGAACTGTACATGTCGGGGAACAAGTCAGGAACATAACAGTAATACTACAAAAGCAACAAACAGATATATCAAGACAGGATATAGCTTACTAAGACAGGACAGGATAACAAGAGTACAATATACACTAGACAAAAAGACACCCCACTCCATAAAAGGAGTGGACAGCAATAATAACTCCAAATGGACTCCTTGCTAGCGGCACACTCAACAGTGTGAAACAGATACCAGCCAAAGAGGAAACATAAATAAAAATACATGAAACACAGCAAAGAAGACATATTCCTAGATAGAGGGATTAGCACAAAGCTGAGAACAGGATTCTATCCTAGGAAATCAAGGATCCAACAAGGTCAAACAGGACAGATACAAAGGTATAATGTGAACATGGACTAAGATTCACAAAACTCAGACAAAACAGAATACAATCTGAACACGGGTCTAAACAAAAAAACATTATATATATATATATATGCAATGCAAGAATACTAAAACCCAACAAGGTATTAAACAAGGCAGGATAAAATCCAGATATCAAAAACATAGACAGACAAAGGTGCATAAAGGAACATGGTCAGAGTAACAGGTGAAATTACTAGCCAAGGGCATCACCTGAAAAGGCCTTATTACCCTCCCAGTGCTGAAGGGCTGGAAGCATTAACTCTTAAATTACCAGAGAGAAGGTAACACAGAAACTATTCAGACAAACTGCATGTCTGTACAGGCCCCAAAGCAGAAAATACCAAAACACAGAAAAATGGACATTACACGTATCACTGCTTTAGATCAGTAGTCTCCAAACTGTGGCCCTCTAGATGTTAAAGGGGTACTCCGCTGCCCCAGCATTCGGAATATTTTGATGTGATGTCACGCCACACTTCCACAATGCAAGCCTGTGGGAGGGGGCGTGCCATGCCCCCTCCCATAGAGGGACTCTCAATGAGGGGGGTGTGACGTCACGAGCGGCGTGACAGCGACATCATGACCTCGCCGCCCGCACCCAGCGTTCTAAACCAATGCCAGGTGCTGCACAGAGATCGTGATGGTTCGAGCGTCAGGACCCCCGCGATCAGACATCTAATCCCCCATCCTTACGATAGAGGATAAGATGTCTAGGGGCGGAGTACCCCTTTCAAAGGAACAAATCATGAGATTTTACCATATATAAACGCATTATATATGGTAAGCATTATATGTGGTACGTGTTATACATGGTAAAATCTTCTTCCTCACCATTCCCGGGGGCCAAAGGCTGTCTGGGCATGCTGGGAATTGTGTTTTTTTAACCAGGTTTGAAGCAAGCACAGGAGCTGCTACTACTGTCAGTAGCCAGACACTCATTGCTAATGACTGGCAGCGGTAATCCCATCACTGCTGGTCATTTAACCCTTTAGATGCTTTCACCAATGCTGATCATGGCATCTAAAATGTATATGAAAGTTGCCAGTAGCTCATTGGAGCTCACAGAACCCCCGCAATGTGTTTGCAGGGGTTCCGTGAGCAAAAATGGCGGAGAATGGTCCTTTCACCTGCCTCCTACAGCCGATCAACTAATGTAGCCAGGGCTTAGCCAGAGGATCGCTGATCATACTGTGCAATGCCATGCTATAGGCATAGCATTATTCAGTTAATGCAATCTGGTGATTGCATATTAAAGTCCCCTATGGGGACATAAAAAGTGTAAACCAAAAAATTCTAAAAAGTTTGTAAAATGATATCAAACCCCCTGCCCTAATTAAAAAAAAAGTCAAATCACCCTTGTTTTCCATTTTACAAAAAATAAAATAAAATAAATAAATAAACATACAGTGATCCCCCGACTTACGATGGCCCCGACATACGATCACTTCAACATACGGTGGCTTCTCAGGGGCCATCGTATGTTGAAGGCAGCATCAACATACGATGCTTCTGTATATCGGGGCCATCGCATAAACGACTATCCGGCAGCACAGACTGCTTCAGCTGCTGCCGGATAGCTGTTTAATGTGCCAGTGTGCCCCTGTGAGTGTCACTCATCTGTCCCCGCCACTCCGGACCTTCCTCTTCATGCTCCTCTGCATGGCCATCGCTCTCCTTCGTCGTCATCATGTCGCCGCGCACGCCATCCCGTCAACCAATAGTGGAAGCAAGGCTGGAAAAAACCCTTGAAGTAGGCTCTGCTGACTCTGATGAGAAGGATGAGGCGAAGCCAGAAGTACTGGAGAAGTCCTCAGCAGGACATTTTTATTGAGCAGAAAATAAAAAACGGACAGGATGATGCGTTTCCTGATCTGAGGAAGGGAGGGATCCTCCCGAAATGTGTCATCCTGTCCGTTTTTTATTTTCTGCTCAATAAAAATGTCCTGCTGAGGACTTCTCCAGTACTTCTGGCTTCGCCTCATCCTTCTCATCAGAGTCAGCAGCGCCTACCTCAAGGGTTTTATCCAGCCTTGCTTCCAGTATCCACTCCAGGACGACCTAGTCTTCTCCTGCAACCCTTTTGGCTTAGCAGTGGCTGGGACCTATAAGCACCCCAATCTATTGTGGGTTACATGCGCAGTTACTACTACCACCAGGTGAGCAGCCATCTATAAGCTCCGCGGGGTTGCCCCCCACTCACCACTCTCTTACCCCTGGGTAATACACGAGGTGCCGTCCGTCGGTCTCTTTTTTCACAGAATTGTCAACCAATAGGGGTGGTTTGCGGGGTGACGTGATGACTGTGATGGAGAGCGACGATCCAGGACAGCGGTGACGGTCCCGGACGGCGGGGACACATGAGTGTAACTTTGTCTTTTATAATTGCATGGATCCCTCAACATATGATAAATTCAAGTAACGATGGTTCATTTAGAACCAATTAACATCGTATGTTGAGGGATCACTGTATTTGGTATGGCTGCATGTGTAATTGTCCATACCATTGAAATATAATGTTTATGATCCTGAATGGATTTGAACCAATTTCGGATCCTGAACCAATTTAGTAAAAAAAAAAGTTAGCATTTTTTTTAAAAAGTAGTACAATAATAAAAAAATGTATAAATTGAGTATTGTTTTAATCGCTTTGACCTACAGAATAAAGATAATGTATAATTTTTACCATAAAGTGCACTACGTAAAAACCAAAGCCCCTTCCCTCCCCCCAAAGTTGCCAAATTGCAGTTTTCTAATAAATTTCCACACTCAATTTCCATAGTTTCACGGTACATTTTACGGTAGAATGAAAGATCTTATTACAAAGTACAATTGATCAAGTAAAAAACAAAGCCTCATATGTGTCCTTAACCCCTTAAGGATCAGGCCATTTTACACCTTAGGACCAGAGCGTTTTTTGCACATCTGACCACTGTCACTTTAAACATTAATAACTCTGGAATGCTTTTAGTTATCATTCTGATTCCGAGATTGTTTTTTCGTGACATATTCTACTTTAACATAGTAGTAAAATTTTGTGGTAACTTGCATCCTTTCTTGGTCAAAAATCCCCAAATTTAATGAAAAATTAGAAAATTTAGCATTTTTCTAACTTGGAAGCTTTCTGCTTGTAAGGAAAATGGATATTCCAAATAATTTTTTTTTATTCACATATACAATATGTCCACTTTATGTTTGCATCATAAAATTGACGTGTTTTTACTTTTGGAAGACACCAGAGGGCTTCAAAGTTCAGCAGCAATTTTCCAATTTTCACAAAATTTTGAACCTTGCTTTTTTTCAGGGACCAGTTCAGGTTTGAAGTGGATTTGAAGGGTCTTCATATTAGAAATACCCCACAAATGACCCCATTATAAAAACTACACCCCCCAGAGTATTCAAAATGACAATCAGTAAGTGTTTTAACCCTTTAGGTGTTTCACAGGAATAGCAGCAAAGTGAAGGAGAAAATTCACAATCTTCATTTTTTACACTCGCATGTTCTTGTAAACCCAATTTTTGAATTTTTACAAGGGGTAAAAGGAGAAAATGTATACTTATATTTGTAGCCCAATTTCTCTTGAGTAAGGACATACCTCATATGTCTATGTAAATTGTTTGGCAGGCGCAGTAGAGGGCTCAGAAGTGAAGGAGCGACAAGGGGATTTTGGAGAGTACGTCTTTCAGAAATGGTTTTTGGGAGGCATGTTGCCTTTAGGAAGCCCCTATGGTGCCAGAACAGCAAAAAAAAACACATGGCATACCATTTTGGAAACTAGACCCCTTGGGGAACGTAACAAGGAATAAAGTGAGCCTTAATACCCCACAGGTGTTTCACGACTTTTGCATATGTAAAAAAAAATTATAATTTTTTTAATAAAATGTGTGTTTCCCCCCAAATTTCACATTTTTGCAAGGGTTAATAGCAGAAAATACCCCCCCCAAAAAAAATTGTTAACCCCATCTCTTCTGAGTATGGAGGTACCCCATAAGTTGGCCTGAAGTGCACTATGGGCGAACTACAATGCTCAGAAGAGAAGGAGTGATATTTGGCTTTTTGAGAGCAAATTTTGCTCGGGGGGCATGTCGCATTTAGGAAGCCCCTATGGTGCCAGAACAGCAAAAAAAAATAAAAAACACATGGCATACCATTTTGGAAACTAGACCCCTTGAGGAACGTAACAAGGAATAAAGTGAGCCTTAATACCCCATAGGGGTTTCACGACTTTTGCATATGTAAAAAAATATTATTTTTTTTTTCACAAAAATGTGTGTTTCCCCCCAAATTTCACATTTTGCAAGGGTTAATAGCAGAAAATACCCCCCAAAATTTGTAACCCCATCTCTTCTGAGTATGGAGGTACCCCATAAGTTGACCTGAAGTGCACTACGGGCAAACTACAATGCTCAGAAGAGGAGGAGCGCCATTGAGCTTTTGGAAAGAGAATTAGTTTGGAATGGTAGTCAGGGGCCATGTGCATTTACAAAGCCCTCCATGGTGCCAGAACAGTGGACCCTCCCCCCACATGTGACCCTATTTTGGAAACTACACCCCTCACAGAATTTAATAAGTGGTGCAGTGAGCATTTACACCCCACTGGCGTTTGACAGATCTTTGGAACAGTGGGCTGTGCAAATGGAAAATTAAATTTTTAATTTTCACGGATCACTGTTCCAAAAATCTGTCAGACACCTGTGGGGCGTAAATGCTCACTGTACCCCTTATTACATTACATGAGGGGTGTAGTTTCCAAAATGGGGTCACATATGGGGGGGTCAGTTGTTCTGGTACCATGGGGGCTTTGTATACACAAGTGGCCTTCAATTCCGGACAAATTTTCTCTTCAAAATCCCAATGGCGCTCCTTCTCTTCTGAGCATTGTAGTGCACCAGGGTGACACCAGCATTTTAGTGAATTTTTTTTTTTTTCATTTTCCCATCCAACTTTAATGAAAATTTGTCAAACACCTGTGGGGTGTTCAGGCTCACTATACCCCTTGTTACGTTCCGTGAGGGGTGTTGTTTCCAAAATGGGGTCACATGTGGGTATTTATTTTTTTGGGTTTATGTCAGAACCACTGTAAAATCAGCCACCCCTGTGCAAATCACCAATTTAGGCGTCAAATGTACATGGTGCGCTCTCACTCCTGAGCCTTGTTGTGCGTCCGCAGAGCATTTTAGGCCCACATATGGGGTATTTCCGAACTCAGGAGAAATTGCGTTACAAATTTTGGGGGTCTTTTTTTCCTTTTACCTCCCGTGAAAATAAAAAGTAAAGGACAACACCAGCATGTAAGTGTAAAAAAAATTTTTTTTTACACTAACAGGCTGGTGTAGACCCCAACTTTTCTTTTTCATCAGGGGTAAAAGGAAAAAAAGCCCCCAAAATTAGTAGTGCAATTTCTCCTGAGTACGGAGATACCCCATATGTGGCACTAAACTGTTTCCTTGAAATACGACAGGGCTCTGAAGTGAGAGAGCGCCATGTGCATTTGAGGACTAAATTAGGGATTGCACAGGGGTGGACATAGGGGTATTCTACGCCAGTGATTCCCAAACAGGGTGCCTCCAGCTGTTGCTAAACTCCCAGCATGCCTGGACAGTCAGTGACTGTCCGGAAATGCTGTGAGTTGTTGTTTTGCAACAGCTGGAGGCTCTGTTTTGGAAACACTGCCGTAAAATACGTTTTTTATTTTTATTGGGGGGGCAGTGTAAGGGGGTGTAAATGTAGTGTTTTACCCTTTATTATGTGTAAGTGTAGTGTAGTGTAGTGTTTTTAGGGTACGTTCACACTGACGGAGATTTACAGTGAATTTACCGCTAGGAGTTTGCGCTGCGGCGAAAAATTTGCTGCAGTTCATACTTGAAACAGAAAACTTACTGTAAACCCGCCAGTGTGAATGTACCCTGTACGTTCACATGGGGGGGGCAAACCTCCAGCTGTTTCAAAACTACAACTCCCAGCATGTACTGACAGACCGTGCATGCTGGGAGTTGTACTTTTGCAACAGCTGGAGGCACAGTGGTTGGAAAACCTTCAGTTAGGTTCTGTTACCTAACTCAGTATTTTCCAACCAGTGTGCCTCCAGCTGTTGCAAAACTTCAACTCCCAGCATGTACTGATCGCCGAAATGCATGCTGGGAGATGTAGTTATGCAACAGCTGGAGGGATCGCAACTACAACTCCCAGCATGCAGAGACAGCTGTTTGCTGTTTAGGCATGCTGGGAGTTGCAGTTTTGCAACATCTGGAGAGCTATAGTTTAGAGACCACTGCACAGTGGTCTCCAAACTGTGGACCTCCAGATGTTGCAAAACTACAACTCCCAGCATGCCCAGACAGCAAACTGCTGTGTGGGCATGCTGGGAGTTTTAGTTTTGCAAGATCTGGAGGTGCACAGTATAGAGATCACTTTGCAGTGGTCTCAAACTGTAGACCTCCAGCTGTTGCAAAACTGCAACTCACAGCAAGCCTAAACAGCTCTCTGGGCATGCTGGGAGTTGTAGTTTTGCAACATCTGGAGGGTTACAGTTTAGAGACCACTATAGTGGTCTCAGACTGTAGCCCTCCAGATGTTGCTAAGTAACTCACCGGCTTCCGTCGGATCCAGGAAGCTGCGTCGCCGTCCTCTTCTTCCGCCGATCGTCGCCCGCTGCCGCCGCTGATCGTCGCCCGCTGCCGTCGCCGATGGGTAAGTGGATCTTCGGCGCCGGTCCCTGTCGGTTTCCCCGTCCTGCCCCGCCTATTGTGGGTGGGCAGAACGGGGAAACCGAAAGTAAACCCCTCCGCCCCTGATCTGCTATTGGTGGTCGCGTCTAGACCACCAATAGCAGAGATAGGAGGGTTGGCACCTCTGCCACCTCACTCCTATCGCTACAAGGGGATCGTGGGAGTCTAGGACATCCGCGATCCCCCTTCTATTCCGGGTCACCGGGTCACCATAGACCCGTAATGACCCAGAATCGGCGCAAATCGCAAGTGTGAATTCACTTGCGATTTGCGCCGATCGCCGACATGGGGGGTCTAATGACCTCCCTGGGCATTTGCGCGGGTTGCCTGCTGATAGATATCAGCAGTCACCCCGGCCCGGTCCCCGCCCGGCGCGCGGCGGGGACCGAAATTCCCACGGACGTACAGGTACGCACTTGGTCCTTAAGTACCAGGGAGCAAAGGCGTACCTGTACGCCCTTGGTCCTTAAGGGGTTAAAGGGGTACTCCAGCCCTAAGACATCTTATAACCTATCCAAAGGATAGGGGATAAGATGTCTGATCGCTGGGGACCCCCGCAATCTCTCATGCAGCACCCTCCTGTGTGCTGTCCCACCCCCTCCCATAGGGGGGCGGCGCGTCACACGGGGGTGGAGTCGTGACGTCACGATACTCCAACCCCGTAGTCGTGAGGCTTCAGACTCGGAGCCTCCAGAACTGGTGTGCAGCTCACACAGGTGGGTGCTGCATGAGAGATTGCGGGGGGGTCCCCAATTTACCTGTCTCTTGGCTCCGATGGGCTACTAAGATCTCAGCGTCAGACAAGTTACCGTATTTATCGGGGTATACTACGCACCGGCCTATAACATGCATCCTCATTTTACCAAGGATATTTGGGTAAAAAAAGTTTTTTACCCAAATATCCTTGGTAAAATGAGGGTGCGTGCGTGTGTATACCCCGATACACTGTTTCTTACCCCGCAGAAGCCCCCAGGAAAGGCAGGGGGAGAGAGGCTGTCGCTGCCCGCTTCTCTCCCCCTGCCTTTCCTGGGGTCTAGAGCCCTGCTACCGCCGTTTCTCTCCCCCTGTCTATCGGTGCCGCTGCCCCTTCTCTCCCCCTGTCTATCGTGTCGCTGCCCCATTGCCGGTGCCGACAGACAGGGGGAGAGAAGGGGCAGAGGCACCCATTGCCGGCGCCGCTGCCCCGTTGCCTCCCCCAAATAATTACCTGTTGCCAGGGTCGTGTCCGCGCTGCTTCAGGCCTCCGGTGTGCGTCCCCTGCGTTGTTGCTATGCGCTGCGAGACGCAATGACGAGTGACGTCACTCGTCATTAGGCCGCGCCGTGCAGCGCATAGCACCGATAGACAGGGGGAGAGAAGGGGGCAGCGGCCCCGATAGACAGGGGGAGAGAAGGGGCAGCAGCGCCGATAGCAGGGGGAGAGAAGTGGCGGCAGCAGGGACCCCAGGAGAGGCAGGGGCAGAGAAGCCGGCAGCGGTGGCAGTCTCTGCACCTCCAAAAGCCGCTGCAGTTCATTAATTTAAAGCGCCCGCTTTAAATCATTGAACTGCAGCGGCTTATCGGCGTATAACACGCAGGTAGACTTTAGGCTAAAAACTTTAGCCTAAAAAATGCGTATTATACGCCGATAAATACGGTAATAATGATACTAGATCCACTAGAAGGTTAGTTATAAACCATATGTTTTATAAGAAATAATATGAATCCTGAGAAAGGGCCCAGCTTGGGCCTGAAATGCATAGATGTGTGCTGCTATCAATAAATCAGTTTTATGTTTATGATACCATAAATTTGGTGTTATAATTTTACATCGTGGATCCGGCACCACGAGTTCCATTTTGCTTCTTCTTGTTCTGCCGACACTAACCGACCCAGTCATCTTCTGGAATCGGGAGGGACAAAGCTGCAGGATCTGAGATTTTACTTTATTGTGCGCATTCAGATGTTATGCTCTCAGCGCAACTCTGCAGGGTAAGTGTCCTTATCCTGTTGTTCATGGCAACATTTATTGCATACTTCACTAGGGCGCGGGTCTCGTCTTTTTTTTTCTCAAATTTTTGTCTCTGCACTCTCATTTTTTCCTCCTTCCCTTCTAAAAAACATAACGCTTTCAATTTTGCACCTACAGACCCAGGGGCATAGATAGAAACCACGGGGCCCCGGTGCGAAAAATTGCCCTGGGCCCCCTACATCCTAACGACCCTCTTCCCCAATTCCGGACTACCCCTTACTTGGCTGCACAAAGATATCAGTGACTACAGCACAGATAGGACACAATCAGGGGAATACACAACAATATAAGTGACTAACAGGCAGGGCCGGACAGACAAAAGAGGCATTTAAGAATAAGCAGCCCATTTTTCTGGAGGGGGTCCAACTGCTGGGACCCCTACCAATCAACAATCAGCTGTTATAAAGCTATAACTCCCATCATGTCTGGAGAGCCTCAGGCATTATAGGAGTTGTAGCTTTTCAACAGCTGGAGAGCCACAGATTAGGCTACAACATCACCCATCATCATTGTGGAACTTACAAGTGACTCCAGCTCTGATGGGACAGTCAGGAGAAAACACAATGATATCAGTGACCTGAGAGACGTCTTCTCTGTTGTCTTTTCTTTTCTTCTCCATCTGGTCCAGACGTCAAGACGTCTTCCAGCTCAATCTTCTCAGCAGAGTCTGACACCCGGACATCATAGGTTCTCACTTTGTCAGTAGATCCTCATCCTCTGTATGAAGACAATAATCATTATTATTCTGCTAAATGCTGTACCCACTGAATATAATACTGCCACACACTGTACCCCCTGAATATAAAACTACCATCCACTGTACCTCCTGCATATGATACTGCCACCTACTGTACCCCCTGAATATAATACTGCCTCCTACTATATCCCCTGAATATAAAACTACCATCCACTGTACTCCTTGAATATAATACTGCCACCTACTTAATCCCCTGAATATAAAACTACCATCCACTATACTCCTTGAATATAATACTGCCACCTACTGTACCCCCTGAATATAAAACTACCATCCACTGTACTCCTTGAATATAATACTGCCACCTACTTAATCCCTTGAATATAAAACTACCATCCACTGTACTCCTTGAATATAATACTGCCGCCTACTGTATCCCGTGAATATTATACTGCCACCCACTGTACTCCTTGAATATAATACTGCCACCTACCGTACCCCCTGAATATAAAACTACTATCCACTGTACTCCTTGAATATAATACTGCCACCTACTGTACCCCCTGAATATAAAACTACCATCCACTGTACCTCCTGCATATAATACTGCCACCCACTGTACCCCCTGAATATAATACTGCCACCTACTGTTCACCCTGAATATAATACTGTCACCCACTGCACCCCCTGAATATAAAACTACCACCCACTGTACCTCCTGCATATAATACTGCCACCTACTGTACCCCCTGAATATAATACTGCCACCTACTGTTCACCCTGAATATAATACTGCCACACCTGTACCTCTTAAATATAAAGCTGCCACACACTGTGCCCCTGAATATAAACCCTCAAAATAACCATGCTATATGCTGTAACCTCCCACACATCATACATACATACATCTTGCTTACACACATCTATCATTCATACACACACATTATTCATACATAAATCATACATACAGTACATACACAAATCATTCATACACACACACCTCCGGACCCCCCAAACACATGCATTATACATACATACACACACATCATACACACACATACCTCATACATAGTCCCACTACCTCCAGATCCCTCTGCATAATTCTCCACACATCATACATATATCCTTCTAGCTTACACACATCATACATACATCTTGCTTACACAACATCTATCATTCATACATCATACATACAGTACATACACACACATCATTCATACACACGCTGCCTCCAGACCCCAAACTCCCCCATGCATATATACATCGCGCTTACACCTACATACATACATTATATACATACACACATTCTACACACATCATACATATACACAGCATACATACACAAACGCAATAATACAAACACATATGATACATGTACTCACACATAAAACATACATATATACACACCTCACATAACACACACAGACACACCCCCCCCCCCCCACCCGGTCCTCGGCCTCCTCACCTGCATACGGCGTGAGTTCAGGTGATCCGGTCCTGGGAATCCAGCGTCGGAGGCAGCAGTCCGCATAGAAGTGTGGTGTCCTGGTACCGTATCCTATCCGGTACCTACGTGTGGTTTCTGTGGTTTCTGCTTTAGGACCTTTGGAGGTCCCTGTGACGTATGCTACCCATCACTCCTTGTAACGGTGAGTGACAGTTACTGTGACCAATCCAAAACGGCCCTGCCCCTGCCCATATAAGGGAGCAGCGGCCATTGCTCTTTCTCTTTGCTCCTGCGCTCCTGACGAGGAAGGATTTATACCGCTATCTCCCGCAGTGAGTTAGGCCCGAGCCTTGCGGCAACAGCTGCTCGATTCTAAATTGAGAGTGTATCAATCCCTAAGCACTCTGCATGATCACCGGACCTTATCTATCCCCTAAATCCGGACAGATCTGCAAATATTACCCTAAATTCAGAGACTGTATCTAAAAGTCAAGGTCCGCAACAACTGTCAGTCACTGCACCATATAGAGACTGTATTCCTGAGGCTGTTATTGTGCAATGGATGTACCGCAAGCCTTTCAGTAAAGTTTGTTCAAGTTTGTACTTTGTGGACCTTCAGTCATTTTTGTATATGCACCTAGTGTTACTGGGAAGGGCGGCGATAGGCCAGAGAATTACCTCAGCATACTAGCCCTCAGCCTGGCGTCACGAACTATAGGGTTAACATTAACCCCTCATTTACCGAAACAATACCCCCACTACCAACACCCCCCAAGGGCTACCACAAAGCCTTTTTGGCGTTGCACGAACAGGATACGGGTGTGTGCCTACTACAGTCGCCATTAGTGAAAGTGTACTCCCCCCCCCCACAGAAATAGAGATTTATTCATGTGCTGTAAACCGTGTTGCTGTGTACAAGAACGGTGCTTGTGGTGCACCATACAAGGGGGCCAAGAGAAAAGTAAGGGGGAGGCGAAAATTCTGTTACAACTAAGATGTGTAAACTGCGCAATGAGTTCAAGCTGCGATCCTTTGGTCCGGACGGCACATGCGGAGCCGAACTGCTGCCGGAGAAGCGCGTGAAGAAAGCCCGCGCTGCGCGCCGCCCCTTGGCGTGGCCACCAAGTTGAAGTGTAGCAGCCGAAAGGGAACTCAGAGATACAGGAGTCATTTCTGGAGGGACCGGAAGTCAGGGCTGCACTGATAGTGTCCTTCCTGCTGGCCGCCATTTTGGAGAAGCCCACTATAAAAGACGCCACGCACAGCGACCTCTTCAGTCTGCATGGAGTGTCGGAGAGTACAGACATGGCGGAGAGCAGCGTTCCACGTGGTGAAGTTAGCAAAATGGCGCCGTAAACACGGAAAGTTGTGGCAGTCGCAGCCCAACTTTTTCAAGAGCTTGCTGACCGTCTGCAGCGGTTGTCATTAGACGAAGAGGGGGCCTGCAATCTTCCCCCACTGCATGATGATGACGACGATTGGCCAGAGACACCTCCAGTGGAGAGCGCAGGGACACCTGGAGGTGCATCACCGGTGAGATTGTCCCCTCACCACAGAACCTGAGGCTCGTGGGGCGAGATCCCGTCGGAGGAGTCTGCTGTGAGTACCCCGCCAGAGGCTGCCTATTCTTCCTCCTCCAGCCCTGAGGTCATACCTCGATCAAGCTTGCCAAGTGCACGACCGTGCTCACCAAAATTGCCGCAATGGGTGTTCGGAGATGAGGCGGAGCTGATCGAGTACATGCACAGAGTACTTCGACCATTACCTGGGAAGCCACTCCCACCAATCCCAACTGCAGAAAGAGAAAGGGCCCGTCAAGAAGCCGAGCTGGCCGAATTGATGGAAAAGCTAAAGGCCCGACACAAAGAACTCTATGCCCCCAAGCACGTGCATTTGCCTTATGAAGAAAAAGTGCGATATCAAGAAAATACCAAAGAAATGGAGGCATTGTACATCCGCAAATGGGATCACCCCAAGAAGGGGAGGAGCCATTAGAAAGAAGAAGAGCAACTGTAGCCAAGTTCAACAAGGTCAGAGGTTATGGGACACTCCTTGACTGCCACACTGGGCAGACCATCCTCGTAAACCAGCGACCAGTGCAAAGGCCATATCTCCATAAGAAATTCTACACCTTGGAGGTGGGTGCAATTGTGGAGTACACCCCCGTCCAGAGCCTTCGTGGAGAATGGGCTGCAGCGGTCACCAGACCAACAGCCCCAACACAGCTTCCCTTCAAATATTTCCCGTCAACAGATTGGGAGTCCGATCCCTTCAACTTGAGGCCGAAAAGGTCTGCTCTTAAAGCCTCCACCCAAGGAGGAGGAGCTTCAAGAGTCAAGTTCATCATCTTCCATGTACAGCAAAGAGTCAAGTTCATCACCTTCTATGTACAGCAAAGAGCCAAGTTCTTCATTTTCTACAGATCGTCGAGAGTCAAGTCCTGCTCAAGTTCAGGAGAGTAAGCCCAAATTGCGGGCACCAAAGACCGTACATATGCCCTCTCGGAGCAATGAGAGTTTGCCTCCTGCACAGGTACCAATGTGTGTACCAAGGCCCTCTTCTGTCATGGACAGTTTGCCTGCTTCCAGGGTACCAATGAAAGAGTCGTGGGTCCATTCTAGTTTGGAGATGGTACTCAAGCCCTATTGTTTTTCTGTCTAACCATTTTTGTCTTACAGCAACCAAGTTCAAGAATTGTGCCTAGTTCAAAGTTCAGCAGCGTAACCACTAAGCTTGTGCCTGACTATTAAGTCAAGAGACTCCTAGCCTGTAGGAGATTCATTAAGGACTGTACCCGGCTGAGTTGTGGTTAAGGCCGTGTCTACCTTTCCCTTCCATGAACTCCTAGTGTAGGTGGACTGCTGATCCTTACACGCCTATTTTATGTATATACCAGCAGCTTCATAAGAACTCTTATGCTAAATGTTGCACTTATCAGGTTAATGCGCCTGAACTATGTTGGAGTGCTGATAATTGTGTGAGTCTGTATAGTAAATATGTATATAATTCTTGTACACAGGAAGGTATCCTCGTGTCTGTGTACATAAAAAATAAGTAAAGGTTTGTACATATAAAAATAGTCTAATGTCTATGTACATAAAAAGTGAGTCAGAGCTGTACACAGAAAATATTGACGTACTGCACGTGTACACTCAACACTAAAAACATAAATAATTCTAGTACATATAAATGTATAAAATGCTAAAGGTGTTTAGTAGGTAACTCAACAGCTGACAACCCGGCTTCTCCGTGGGTAGTATTATTGCTGTCGCCCATCGTTAGCACCTGTCTCAATAAAAACAATAGGGAACATTGCCCCTTAAAATAGTACTTGCACACATAGTAACCTAGATTACTAACTTAAATGTACTACCTCAAGTTTCTCTAGTACATACACCCAAAATAAATATCTCACTTGTAGCATATTGATACCCAGTTCCTGCCACTGTTACACTTCTTCTTCTCTTTCATTGCGTGTGTGAGATGCTCTGCCTGGCCAGTAGGTGCTCTTGCTAATACAGAATTAAACACGTAATTCTAAGAATAACCTAGTTAGGTTGTTTTGGAAGTGCTCTAGGGGTAAGTAGCGTGTAGCCGATAGACCCTAGCAGCCACCCTTACTGTGACCTAGCTTCCGGCTAGCCAGTATAACCTTATGTGTACTTACAGATAACTTATTGTTGGCAAAGAAATAAAATGTGTGAGATAATAAAATTGTCTAGTCAGCTTGACGCTAAAGGTATATAGAGCTGAACTAATGTCTAGATAGTCTCATAGAGTCGTATAGAGAGTTATATTAATGTTCAGTTTAGCCTCCAAGAATGTGTAGAGAGCTAATAAAAGTGTTTTAGGAGCTAGCAACTATATGTCAGATAGCTGCTTAATTGTCTAGTAAGCTTAGAATGTATAGTAGGCTTAATGAAAATGTCTAAGAAGCTAGAAACTAAAGGATAGATAGCTTCGTTAATGTGTAGATAGCATTCATGTTTAGATAGCACCAATGTCTAGATAGATTTATTTTGTCTAGTCCAGATACTAGTAAGAGTATCAGAGAATGTAAATGTGTTCAATGTTTACTTAGGATGCATAGCAACATTATAGATCATCCTGTCCTAGTCCCTCTGTCTTAGGGGACAGGCGTTGAGGTCGACTTATCTTAAGTAAGGGGGTTTGTGGTGTCCCGGTACCGTATCCTATCCAGTAACCGCGTGTGGGTCCCCTTAGCCAGAGTCCCTAGGACGTCGGGGTCCCCATTGTCTAGTTCACCCCTGGTCACCTCTCATCTAGATAGTTATTGCGCTAATAGTTTGTTTAGGATGCATGTAAATATGATATCAATGTCTATAAATAGTTAATTACCTGTGTGAAGCATAGCAGGACCTGCGGGTCACGTGATCGGGAAAACTCTATGGTTTCTGCTTTAGGAACTTTGGAGATCCCTGTGACGTATACTACCCATCACTCCTTGTAACGGTGACAGTTACTGTGACCAATCCAAAACGGCCCTGCCCCTGCCCATATAAGCGAGCGGCGGCCATTGCTCTTTCTCTTTGCTCCTGCACTCCTGACGAGGAAGGATCTGTACCGCTATCTCCCGCAGTGAGTTAGGCCCGAGCCTTGCGGCAACGGCTGATCGATTCTAAATTGAGAGTGTATCAATCCCTAAGCACTCTGCATGATCACCGGACCTTATCTATCCCCTAAATCCGGACGGATCTGCAAATATCACCCTAAATTCAGAGACTGTATCTAAAAGTCAATGTCCTCAACAACTGTCAGTCACTGCACCATATAGAGACTGTATTCCTGAGACTGTTATTGTGCATTGGATGTACCGCAAGCCTTTCAGTAAAGTTTGTTCAAGTACCTTGTGGACCTTCAGTCATTTTTGTATATTTCCCCTTTTCGTTACTGGGAAGGGCGGCGATAGGCTGAAGAATTACCTCAGCATACTAGCCCTCAGCCTGGCGCCACGAACTATAGGGTTAACATTAACCCCTCATTTACCGAAACAACACCCCCACTACCAACACCCCCCAAGGGCTACCACAGAAGCTTTAGTGCCCTGGGTAGGCCAAAACAGAGTCCCGTGCTACAGCGTGGCCCGGGGGTGCGGGAGGTTGGGGTTGGGGCTCGGAACATGTTGCCGCAGATGTTGGGGTCAGAGGTAGATAGTGAGCACCGGCTCCCATCTGCTTGCCAGCCTCCACTTCTTCCTCGGTGCCAGGAGCAAGAAGACGTTAGTGCCTGCACGGCGCACGTTTGACTCCAGCAGCCAATCCGCTGCGGCAGGAGCAGGGGCGAAGCTAGAAACCCCAGGGCCCCGGTGCAAAAAATTGCCTTGAGCCCCCTACCAACTGACGACCCGCTTCCCCAATCCCGGACGACCCCTTACTCAGCCGCACAAAGATATCAGTGACTACAGCACTGACGGGACACAGTCAGGAGAATACACAACTATATAAGTGACTAACAGGCAGGGCCAGACAGACAAAACTGACATTGAACAATAAGCAGCCCATTTTTCTGGAGGGGGTCCAACTACTGGGACCCCCACCAATCACCTTGGTTCCAGTTGCTCTCCAGCTGTTATAAAGCTATAACTCCCATCATGTCTGGAGAACCTAAGGCATTATGGGAGTTGTAGTTTTGCAACAGATGGCGAGCCACAGATTAGGGTACAGTATCACCCATCATCACTGCAGAACTAACACGTGATTACAGCTCTGATGGGGCAGTCAGGAGAATACACAATGGTATCAGTGACCTGAGTGACGTCTTCTCTGTTGTCTTTTCTTTTCTTCTTCATCTGGTCCAGACGTCAGGACTTCTTCCAGCTCCATCTTCTCTGCAGAGTCTGACACCCGGACATCATAGGTTCTCACTATGTCAGTAGATCCTCATCCTCTGTATAAAGACAATAATCATTATAATTCTTCTAAATACTGTACCCCCTGAATATAATACTGCCACACACTGTACCCCCTGAATATAATACTGCCTCCTACTGTACCCCCTGAATATAATACTGCCACACACTGTACCCCCTGAATATAATACTGCCTCCTACTGTACCCCCTGAATATTATATTGCCACCTACTGTACCCCTGAATATAATACTTCCACACACTGTATCTCCTGCATATAATACTGCCACCTACTCTACCCCCTGAATATAATACTTCCACCTACTGTACCCCCTGAATATAATACTGCCACATACAGTACATACATACACATCATTCATACATACAGTACATACACACATACATAATACATACATACACACACATCATACACACATATCATACATACACCCGCCGCCTCCAGATTCTCCCCCCCACAGAATACATCTCCACACATCATACATACATCTTGTTTACATACATCTATCATTCATACACACACATCATTCATACATCATACTTACAGTACATACACACACATCGGGGGAGATTTATCAAAACCTGTCCAGAGGAAAAGTTGCCGAGTTGCCCATAGCAACCAATCAGATTGCTTCTTTCATTTTTAACAAGATCTCTGCAAAATGAAAGAAGGGATCTGATTGGTTGCTATGGGCAACTCAGCAACTTTTCCTCTGGACAAGGTTTTGATAAATCTCCCCCATCATTCATACATCATACATACAGTAAATACACACACATCATTCATACATCATACATACAGTACATACACACATCATTCATACAGTACATACACACATCATACATGCACACACATCAGCAAAATTTGCTGAAGCAAATCTGCAGCAAAAATATGCACACGTGAACGCACACTTAGGGTAAGGTCACATGTAACAGATCAATAGTGTGTGTAACTCTGCTGATCCGTCATTGACTTGACCCTATAGTGAGCCTCCAGCTGTTTCCCCCCCATGTCCTGCTTACAGCAGCAATCTGCCGCTACACGGTGTCTCAGAGTGCACTGCATGTGCCCACGGTGACTCGCAGGTCCCTGTGTGGCTGCTTGTTAGTGGCAGATTGCTGCTGTGAGCAGCACACAGGGGGGGAAAACAGCAGGAGGCACTCTATAGAGTCAAGTCATCAGCGGATCCTCAGACATGTAACCCTACCCTAATGTTAATCTGTACAGGATGATTTATGATAAGAGGGGTTTCCACAATATATAAATTTTGTCTCTAACTTAAAGGAGTACTCCAGGATGCAAAAATTTTCATTCAGACTGCGGGCAGTAAAATAATAAATATATATACGCACCAGGGGGAGCGACCTCCGCCGCGATCCTATTCCTGGATACCGGTGGTCAGTGATTCACACTGCTGCTCAGTCTATCGCTGGCCGAGGAAGGACTTCGCTGCGGCCGGTGATTGTCAGTATGCCTCACCAACCACCGGCAACCAGGAAAAGGATCGCGGCGGAGTCACCAGGGGAGCGACAGCAGGTATGTATATTTATTATTTTACTGCCGGCAGTCTGAATGAATATTTTTGCATCCTGGAGTACTCCTTTAAGATATTTACTGTAAGCCAGTGTTTTCCAACCATGGCACCTCCAGCTGTTGCAAAACTACAACTCCCAGCATGCCCAGACAGCCTTTAGCTGTCCTGGCATGCTGAGAGTTGTAGTTTTACAACAGCTGGAGGCACCATGGTTGGAAAACACTGGCTCCCGAGGTCATAGGATGTCACTATGCGCAACTACTATGAAGTGAGCGTAGGAGTTCCTGCGCTAACTTCATAGCCATGCCGTAAATGAACGGCACTTCATGCTCCTTTTTCTAAACACCCCAACCCCCCCCCCCCCCCCCTCCGTTCTCCTCCATGCTCCTTTTTCAGGGGGGTATTGGAAAAGGAGGTCAGAGGGTTTTATTCATGCTCCTCCCCCCCCCCCCCATCTGTCCTCCATGTTCCCCCCCCCCCCCCCCCTCTGTCAAACTCCATGCCAGTGTTTCCCAAACAGGGTGCCTCCAGCTGTGGCCAAACTACAACTACCAGCATGCCCAGATAGCCTTTGGCTGCCCAGGCACGCTGGGAGTTGTAGTTTGGCCACAGCTGAAGGCACCCTGGTTGGGAAACACTGCTCCATGCTCTTCTAGCCAGCAAACCCTCCCCCGCCACTCTCACCTCTGACCCTCCATCATTCGTTTATAGCCTCGTCCACCTCCTCACCTTGCAGGGAGGATGCACCATCTCTAGGCGGCGACGGGATGTCCTCCTTCTCCTGCGCAGCTGGGGCAGGGACCGTGACGTCAGGTACGTGCTTCCAACGTCTGCTGCTCTTAAAGTGGCAGTGCCCCTTCCCCCAGCTGACTTTACTTGGGGCCGTGGGACCGGACTAAATGAGGCCCCCCTTCAGCACCACCAGAGAAGCGGGTCTCGCGGGGAGCAGAAGTGCCAGGGAGGTTTTTGTTTTTTTGTAAATATGGCAAGGGGCCCCCAGGCGTAGGAGCCCGGTCGCCATGGCAACTGTTGCGACCTCTATAGCTACGCCACTGGGCAGGAGGAGGGGTAAGAGCGGCCGCAAACTTAAAGAAAAAAGAAGTTTTTAAACATTGCATTGAGGCAGACAGCCCCCTGGACGGCCCGGCCCCACCGGGCAAATGCCCGGTGTGCCTGATATCCAGTCCGGCCCTGGCTGCAGCATAGTGAAGGATGCAAGGATCCTGATAAATTTGTATTATTTATATATACCCTCTCCTGGCGCCAGTACAAGCCTTAAGCCAAATTGGACCTGGTACCAGGGATACTGAGTAGACAGAGAACCTTTCAGCTGGGGGCTCGTCCAGGATCGAGAGGGTCATCCTCCGGACCGGTAAGAACCATATCCCTGTGTGGTATTGTCGACCCGGGGGGCACTGGTCCCGTCTCGATCCCAGTAAGTATAACTGTTACTTACTTTCATATCGTGTCTGGGACACAATATTGACTTCTGTTCAGGGAACAGGCGAAATGAGAAACTAAGACTGATCTGACAATCCAGGGAGATTGTTGTCTAATTTGGCTTAATGCTTAAGAAACTTCATGCACTTCTGTTAAGTGTTTTAAGATATTCTCTTGTAACTTCCTTTTTTCCCCCTTAAGCTTAAGAAGAAACGTGAGTATACTAACCATTGCCTTAATGTATACAGTATAAGGTGCATATAACTGTTATAATAATAATAATAATCCGCTGGTTCTCAGAACATCTGTAAGACGCCCCACCCTCCCGGCTAGAGGTAACTTGTTGACCCGGGATGTGGTGAAAGCAAGTGACAGTTTGTTCAGAGATACCACGCATGCTCAGTGATTGGTGCAATTAAATTAGTGAATCCCTACTCTGTTGAGAGGAATTGTCGGAGCCTTCACGGTTCAGTACAGCCACTCCAGAGACTGTGGTTTTGCACCAATTACAGAACATGGGTTCCAAATCATCATATCCTCCTCCCCTTCCCGGTGAAACATGTAAAAATTATGTGGCCCGAGTTAGACCTACAAGATGGAACTTAGTGAATCCGTGGGTAGATGATATAGCTGGTTAGTCAGAATTCATGGAGGACTCCAGCCCATTCCCAAGGGAGGGGGCCAATGATAAATACCACCTGACCCCCAAACTAACAACTACATTTGTAATCTCGAGAAGGGTAGAGAGTGTATATGGAGAGAATTAGAAGAGGAACTTAACCGAGTTTTCAAACAAAAATCATCACTGCCCATTGCTGTGGCATGCAAACAAAAACTAGGAGAAACTGTTACTGAATTTTGGAAAAGGTTCACAGAATGTTGGCGTTATGATGCAGGGCTGTGTAAATTGTTTGATAGGATTAGAGATTGTTGTCAGAAATAGAGACTCAACGTTTTGTTGGAAAAGCAGGTGATTTGTGAAGGAGAAAGCATGTAAAGCAGCGTGAGGAATGTAGGATCAGCAGAGCTGAAACTGTTTGAATAAGTGAAGTGAAGATGAGTGTTCAGTGCTATGGAATGCAGTGATGTGGTAAATTGCTAGGAAAGCCCCGTGTATGTAGTCATATGATGGCGTTTATAGGATGGTTCTTATGATATAAAGTATGTTGTATATGTGTGAGGTGTATTAATAAATCAGGAGTGTATAGAATATGGCCAGTGAATGTTTTCCCTGTGAAGCTGTTGTGTTGTAATGAAATCGGTGTTAAAAGAAAAAAATATTCACGTGGTATTAAATTGAACTTTTTGATGATATTTCATTAATTTCTTGTCTTCACAGTAACACAGGGTTGATGCAAAAAAAAAATGAAATGTATCAGGAAATGCGATTAATTGTCTGATTATATTACAGGAGTAATAAGAGAAAAAATTTGGCCAAGAAGAATAAAATAAGATATAAAATAAATAAAAAAAAGTGATCACTATTTAATTGATAAATATTACTTTAGGCATTTAAAATCAAGCTAATGGTTTACTGGATTATAAACAATGCGCATTGGAGATAATTATTTTTCACATTTTGGAGAGGTTTGTGTACACTTTTATATCTTTGGTGAGAATGTGGGCCCTGTGTGTTGTACGTTCAGTATTTGTAAATGTTGGTATTGTTACATGTTACATGTTTCTTGTATGTCTCTTGATGTAAAGTAACACAGTCAGTAACAAATGTGATACTAGACGTTTCATGGTGACTGACCAGAACTGGGGAAAGACAAGAAGCCAGACTTAAAGGGGCGGTGACTGGTGACATAGAGGTTTGGGAGGAGTAAGGCGGGGTTTACAGGGAGCATGACAGCCTCTTCTTTTTCAGGGGATATATATGTATGTGTATATATATATATATATATATATATATATATATATATATATATGTGTGTGTGTATATATATGCCTACTGTTTGAAATTGAGTATGTTCATAGATGTATTATCAGGGTGGGCTGCAATAGCCAATGGACTGTCCGGGCATGCTGGGAGTTGTAATTTTGCAACAGCTGGAGGTCCGCAGGTTGAAGAACACTGACCTAGGCAATGCCCGGGCTGCAAATATTAAAAAACAAACTTTAACTTACCTTCGTCCTCCGTTCCCCCGTTGCTAAGGAACCGGCCTCACTGTTCTCCGATGCTCTTGCTGCTTCCTGGTGTTGTGACGTCTCAGAGCCTTCAGCCTATCACCTGCCGCAGCGATGTCCCGCCTCTGCCGATGATAGGCTGAGCGCATTGTCATGTAAGGAGCCAGCCATAAAAAATATGCCCTACCCTGAAAATAAGCCCTAGTGTGTTTTTTGTGACTAACATTTATATAAGACCCGGTCTTATTTTCGGAGAAACACGGTACCTGTATATACAATGCCCGAGGGTGACCATTCAACCTTCCATTCCTTTCGTATCATACCTGAATGCCCTGTAAACCTCCTGGGAAGAGACCTCACATGTGAAATTAAAAAAACATATCACTGCATTCCCGTCCAAGTTACATGTCACGTCTGACCTCGCACCCATAGTCACACCTGCAGGGTACTGTCCTGCTGGACATTATCCTGTTATGTCCCCGGCCCAGGTCCCACCTGAGGTAGGCCCTATTGTCTGGTCACATGGAGACCATGATGTGGGACACATTGACTGTACACCATACAAGGCAAGACTCAAACCAGACATTCTTCCGGTCTACCAAAAACAGTACCCCTTGTCACCGGAAAAAATCAAAGGTATCCGCCCTATGATCAAACATTTCCTACAAACTCAAGTTTTAGAACATACTGTCTCTCCCTACTGCACTCCAATTAATCCGGTCCCCAAGCCCGATGGTACTGTCTGTTTTGTACAAGACCTGAGAACCATCAACAGACTAATTGTGTCTATTGCCCCTATAGTTCCTGATGTCACCCGACTGTTGTCATCAATCCCAGCACAGGCAACAAATTTTTCTGTCCTCAATCTGAAGAATGCTTTCTTCTTGATCCCAGTGGACAAAGAGACCAGACTCCTTTTTGCTTTTTCCCTTGAGGGACTACAGTTAACCTGGTGTAGAATGCCCCAAGGAGTATGCTGATTCACCAGTTGTGTTCAGCATTGTCCTCCAAGCCTTTTTAAAATCATGGCAGGGTTCTGTTCTCCTCCAATATGTTGATATATAGGACCTGTGGGCCCCCCCGGGCTATGGGGCCCGCTCGCGATTGCGACGCTTGCGACCTCTATAGCTACGCCACTGTACAGACCTATATAAGGGCTTGTTTTTTGCATCACCAATTGTACTTTGTAATGACATCAATCATTTCATAAAAAATCTAGGACAAAACAGAAAAAATATATATTTGTGAAATTGAAAATCCCCCCCGCTATTTTGTAACTTTTGGGGACATTTGTTTCTATGCAGAGCACTTTTTGGTAAAATGACACCTTATCTTTATTCTGTAGGTCCATATGGTTACAAAGATACCTTATTCATGTAGGTTTTATTTTATTTTACTACTTTTAAAATTGTCATCTTCTGATTCCTATAACTTTTTTATTTTTCCTCATATGGGGCTATATGAGGCTCATTTTTTGCACCATGATCTGTAGTTTTTATCTGTATAATTTGATGGGAGTTTTTGATTGCTTTTTATTTAGTTTTTTTGTGGTATATGAAGTGATCAAAAATGCACAGTTTGGGACTTTTTTTAATGTGTACGCCATTGACCATGCGGTTTAACTAACTGTTTAATAGTTCAGACATTTACGCACGCGGCGGTACCACATATAATTATGTGAATAATGCTATGCTATAGCTGACCAGAGCCTCAGAGCACCAATCGGACGGCAAGGAGGCAGGTAAGGGCCCTCCCACCATTCATTCAACTGATCGGGACCCACGATTTCCCCGCAGATGTCCCGATCAGCTGCCCTGAGCTCACCGGCACCGTTAACCTCGCACTTTAGACACCTCAATCAACTTTGATTGTGGCGTCTAAACGGTTAATGCTGTGCATCGGCCCGATCGGCGATCCCCGGCATTAGCCGTGGGTCCTGGCTGCTCATAGCAACTGGGACCCACCGCGTATGAAGTGCGCTCAGCTCGTGAGCACACTAAAAATCCCGGTAAAGGGACCAGGGTGTACAGGTATGCCCTCGGTCCTTAAGTACCAGGACGCAAGAGCGTACTGTACGCCCTTCATCCTTGAGGGGTCAAAGGCTACTCTGGTGGAAAACTATTTTTTTCATATCAACTGGCTCCAGAAAGTTAAACAGATTTGTAAATTACTTGTATTAAAAAATCTTAATCCTTCCAGTACTTATCAGCTGCTTTTAAAGAACTGTCCAGAGTAGGAGAAAATCCCCATAGCAAACATATGCTGCTCTGGAGAGTTCCTAAAATGGACAGCAGAAGTCAGCAGAGAGCACTGTGGTCCTGATGTCAGCAGAGAGCTCTGTGTCCCAAAAAGAAAAGCATTTCCTCTGTAGTATAGAAACCCTAAAAAGTACTGGAAAGATTACGATTTTTTAATAAAAGTAATTGACAAATCCGTTTAACTTTCTGGCACCAGTTGATTTAAAATAAATAAATAAATAAATAAAGTTTTCCACGGGAGTACCCCTTTAAGAAAAACAAAATAGTCCTTCATTTAGAGATAAAAATTATAAATAATAAAATAAAATAAATATCTAGTCATTCCATTCCCGCACTCACATTACATGCACATTTCATAGACATTACAGCGCGGGTCACGTGATCCGAGCGCTGCCCGCAGACTGCCTCCCCCTCCCCGCTGCTCTACACTGTCAGTACAGGAAGCCGGTGATCTGAGCGGAAGCTGCTGCGCCTGCGCACTGAGCCCGGCCGCTCCCTGCCTGCTGCTTCTGCTGCTGCCCGCCGCTCCGGTACAGGATGGCGAAGAACACGGTGTCCGCCCGCTTCCGCAAGGTGGATGTGGACGAGTACGACGAGAATAAGTTCGTGGACGAGGAGGAGGCGGGAGAAGGACAGCAAGGACCGGATGAGGGCGAGGTGGACGGCGCTATCCGGGGATATCCTTTTCTGTATACCTGTGTATAGGTGTGTGCGGGGCAGAGGACCTGTGCCAGTCTGTGCCCGGCCTCATACATCTGCCATTGTGTCAGGGCACAGTGTAGGGGATCCTATAGAGCCGAAAACACACCGGTGACTCATACATCTACAGATGTAGCAGAGCTGAGTTGCATGGGGATGTAGCAGAGCTGGGTTGCATGGGGATGTAGCAGAGCTGGGTTGCATGGGGATGTAGCAGAGCTGGGTTGCATGGGGATGTAGCAGAGCTGGGTTGCATGGGGATGTAGCAGAGCTGGGTTGCATGGGGATGTAGCAGAGCTGGGTTGCATGGGGATGTAGCAGAGCTGGGTTGCATGGGGATGTAGCAGAGCTGGGTTGCATGGGGATGTAGCAGAGCTGGGTTGCATGGGGATGTAGCAGAGCTGGGTTGCATGGGGATGTAGCAGAGCTGGGTTGCATGGGGATGTAGCAGAGCTGGGTTGCATGGGGATGTAGCAGAGCTGGGTTGCATGGGGATGTAGCAGAGCTGGGTTGCATGGGGATGTAGCAGAGCTGAGTTGCATGGGGATGTAGCAGAGCTGAGTTGCATGGGGATGTAGCAGAGCTGAGTTGCATGGGGATGTAGCAGAGCTGAGTTGCATGGGGATGTAGCAGAGCTGAGTTGCATGGGGATGTAGCAGAGCTGAGTTGCATGGGGATGTAGCAGAGCTGAGTTGCATGGGGATGTAGCAGAGCTGAGTTGCATGGGGATGTAGCAGAGCTGGGTTGCATGGGGATGTAGCAGAGCTGGGTTGCATGGGGATGTAGCAGAGCTGGGTTGCATGGGGATGTAGCAGAGCTGGGTTGCATGGGGATGTAGCAGAGCTGGGTTGCATGGGGATGTAGCAGAGCTGGGTTGCATGGGGATGTAGCAGAGCTGGGTTGCATGGGGATGTAGCAGAGCTGGGTTGCATGGGGATGTAGCAGAGCTGAGTTGCATGGGGATGTAGCAGAGCTGAGTTGCATGGGGATGTAGCAGAGCTGAGTTGCATGGGGATGTAGCAGAGCTGAGTTGCATGGGGATGTAGCAGAGCTGAGTTGCATGGGGATGTAGCAGAGCTGAGTTGCAAGGGGATGTAGCAGAGCTGGGTTGCATGGGGATGTAGCAGAGCTGGGTTGCATGGGGATGTAGCAGAGCTGGGTTGCATGGGGATGTAGCAGAGCTGAGTTGCATGGGGATGTAGCAGAGCTGGGTTTGTCATTCAGCACAACTCATCATTCTAGAACAGTGTTCCCCAACCAGGGGGCCTCCAGCTGTTGCAAAACTACAACTCCCAGCATTCCCGGACAGCCAACGGCTGTCCGGGCATGCTGGGCATTCTAGTTATGCAGCAGCTGGAGGCACCCTGGTTGGGGAACACTGTTCTAGAATGTGATGTTTCAAGTGATCTCAAAGACCATGGCTGTAAAGGGAGAGGAAGGTTAGCATCTAGGCGCTGCCATAACATTTTTATTTAGGACATCAAAACAGCGTTTCAGCCTCAGAAGCCTGAAATGCGTTGGTATTAACTATCCAGCATTAATATGCTGTTTCGATGTCCTTAAAGGGGTACTCCCCTGGAGAACATTTTATTTTTAAATCAACTGGTGCCAGAAAGGTAAACAGATTTGTAAATTACTTCTATTAGAAATCCTTCCAGTACTTATCAGCTGCTGCTTAATCCACAGGAAGTTATTTTCTTTTTGAATGTCCTTTCTGTCTGACCACAGTGTTCTCTGCTGACGCCTCTGTCCATTTTAGGAACTGTACAGAGTAGGAGCAAATCCCCATAGCAAACCTCTCCTGCTCTGGACAGTTCCTGACATGGACAGAGGTGTCAGCAGAGAGCACTGTGGTCAGACAGGAAGGAAATTTAAAAAGAAAAGAACTTCCGGTAGATCATACAGCAACTGATATGTACTGGAAGGATTAAGATGTATAACTTTCGGGCACCAGTTGATTTAAAAAAAAATGTTTTCCTGTGGAGAACCCCTTTATTTTTTTTTAAATCAACTGGTGCCAGAAAGTTAAACAGATTTGTAAATGACTTCCATAAAAAGATCTTTCCCCTTCCACTACTTTGTAGCAGCTGTATACTACAGAGAAAATTCTTCTCTTTTTTTAATTTCTTTTTTTGTCATGTCCACAGTGCTCTCTGCTGACACCTGATGCCCCTATCAGGAACTGTCCAGAGCAGGAGAAAATCCCCACTGCAAACCTATGCTGCTCTGGACAGTTCCTGGCACGGACAGAGGTGTCATCAGAGAGCACTGTGGACAAGACAAAAAATAAATTCAAAAAGAAAAGAATTTCCTCTGTAGCATACAGCTGCTAAAAAGTACTGAAAGGGTAAAGATTTTTTAATAGAAGTAATTTACAAATCTGTTTAACTCTCTGGCGCCAGTTGATTTAAAAACATTTTTTTTCCACCGGAGTACCCCTTTAACCTGATGCACAAACAGTAGCGTTGCAGTTGGGTTTATGTGACTTGTAGTGTTGGATTGCTATAGAAATAATAAATGTATCTTATGCACTTATGTGGATTTTATATTTGTTGTGTAAAGAGGAAACTGCACGCTGACCAACGAGCAACCACCTACTTCTCCTTTCTTCATATCCTGTGCGATCGGAGTCTTCCTACAAGGTAGAGGCGGCCGTCATCCTGAAGATTTGGTTTTGACAATTCGGTGATTGTTTTGTTGCCAGAACCTTTATCACACATGGTCTACCCCCCACGCCCAGCGTTTCCCAACCAGGGTGCCTCCAGCTGTTGCAAACCTACAATTCCCAGCATGCCCTGAGAGTCTTTGGCTGTCAGGGCATGCTGGAAGTTGTAGTTTTTTTTTTTTTATCCCGTTTTTTTTATCCCCGTTTCGGTTCCGTTCTAGCAGGCTGTAAACAGGTTTAAAAAGTTTTTTTTCTTTTTTTTTAAATCCCATTCATGTCAATGGGATTTTTTTTACAATCCGTTACTACACGTCTGCGCTCATTTCCGTTTTTTGGATGGCAGAAAAAACATCAAAAAAACGGGAAGAAAAAAAAGGATACAGTCAATTTAACCTTGAAGTCTATGGAAAACGGATGAGCCTTTAATGTCATCCGTTTTTACTTCTGAGCATGCTCAGAACATAAATAAAAACTTTTTTTTTTTTTTTTGGTTGATTAACTGAACAATAACGGATCCAAACAGATAACGTCCGCTTGTATCCGTTATTGTCCGTTTTTATTTTTGACGGGAAAAGAGCGGAATGGGTCTAGATGGCCGTGTGAACGCAGCCTAAACTGTATACATTGGTGTTTTGCTATGAATGGGATGATGCAAGAAATACACTAACAAGCTCAACCAGTGTGCCTCCAGCTGTTGCAAAACTACAACTCCCAGCATGCCCGGACAGCCGTTGGCTGTCCGGGCATGCTGGGAGTTGTAGTTTTGCGACAGCTGGAGGCACCCTGTACAAACTACACAAAATTGTAGCTTAACTACAGGTTTCTGAGAAGTGTTCGGTCTGTACAGGTCTCTGGATGTGAGCGAGAATGTCTCCATTCATTGATGGCAAACAGACATCTTGAAATGGATGGAAATTTAAATGTCTTTCATTCAACTATTAAAGGGGTACTCCACTGCTCAGCGTTTGGAACAAACTGTTCTGGACGCAGGAGCCGGTGCCGAGAGCTCGTGACGTCATAGCCCCGCCCCCTCATAATGTCACGCCGCACCCCCTCAATGCAAGTCTATGGCAGGGGCGTGATAGCCGTCACGCCCCCTCCCATAGACTTGCATTGGGGGGGCAGGGCTATGACGGCATGAGGGGGCGGGGCTATGATGTCACGAGCTCCCAGCTCCAGCGTCCGGAACAGTTTGTTCCAAACGCTGAGCAGCGGAGTACCCCTTTAAAGTCTACCTGTCATTTAAAAAAAATTGACTTGTGAAAGGTTTTGGTTCGTCGGGGTCTTAGCGCTTGAAAACGAGCAGGGAGAAGTGTGCGTCAGCTTTACTCCTGGCTTACAGTAGTCTCTGTCCAGCTACTCTGGATGGCCCATAGACTTGTAATAGGGCCGAAGTACGGAGATCGCTATAGCACGCTTCGCCTCCCTTACTCTCCTGATCGTGATGGTCGCAGCACTAAGCTCGCAACCAATCAAAACATCTCTACAACGTGTCAAATGTACTTTTAAATGGCAATTAGGAGAAGTAGCTGATCACGGGGGATCCAACCGCTGGGACCCCTTGTGATCTCCGGAACAGGACCCCGACTCTATCAGTGAGGAACGCGTGTTGTCTATCCACAGACTCCATTAATTTCTATGGGAGCGCCAAAGATGCCTGATTGCTGTACTCGGGTCTTTTCGGGGCTGCTTTAGAAATGAAGGAAGCACTTCCCGTCTACCGCATGCGCTTCTCTCTGAGAGTCGGAATCCCATTCCGGAGATCACGTGGGGACCCAGCAGTCGGATCCCCAATGAATCTGTGGCTAGGGGATAAGTTAAAGTGGTACTCCAGTGGAAAAAAAATTTTGTAAATCAATTGGTGACAGAAAGGTTAAGACATTTTGTAAATTACTTTTATTTAAAAATCCCAATCCTTCCAGTACTTATCAGCTGCTGTATACTACACAGAAAGTTCTTTTCTTTTTGCATCTTTTTTCTGTCTGACCACAGTGCTCTCTGCTGACACCTCTGTCCATGTCCGGAACTGTCCAGAGCAGGATAGGTTCGTTATGGGGATCTACTCCTACTCTGGACAGTTCCTAAAATGCACAGAGGTGTCAGCAGAGAGCACTGTGGTCAAACAGAAAGGAAATTCAAAAAGTAAAGAACCCCCTCTGGAGCATACAGCAGCTGGAGGGGTTAAGATTTTTATATAGAAGTGATTTACAAATCTGTTTAACATTCTGGCACCAATTGATTAAAAAATAAATAAAAATAAAAAGTTTTCCACTGGATTACCCCTTTAATTTTTGGAGTTCTCCTTTTTTTTAAATCAACTGGTACCAGAAAGTTAAACAGATTTGTAAATGACTTCTATTAAACAATCTTTACCCTTCCAGTAGTTTTTAGCAGCTGTATGCGACAGGGGAAATTATTATTTTTTTGAATTTCTTTTTTTCTTGTCCACAGTGCTCTCTGTCCGTGTCAGGAACTGTCCAGAGCAGCATAGGTTTGCAATGGGGATTTTCTCCTGCTCTGGACAGTTCCTGATACGGGCATCAGGTGTCTGCAGAGAGCACTGTGGACAAGACAGAAAAAGAAATTCAAAAAGCAAAGAATTTCCTCTGTAGCATACAGCTGCTAAAAAGTAGTGGAAGGGTAAAGATTTTTTAATAGAAGTCATTTACAAATCTGTTTAACTTTCTGGAACCAGTTGATTGATTTAAAAAAAAATAAAAAATAAAAATGTTTTCCACCGGAGTACCCCTTTAAGCTTTAGTCACATAAAAGCAGAATAAAAACTTTTGTATTCTGCAACTTGCGGCACTCCAGCTACTGCACAGCTACGACTGTCCGATCGCACTTGAGGTTGTAGTTTTACAGCAGCTGAGAAGCGTGTTGGTTATACTATCGTGTCACGGGGATCAGGATCACTAGCCACTTTCCAGGGAGTGTGCAGATTGTGTTGTGACCTTTACGCTACAATGGGAGGGTTTGGCTCTGTGCTGTATACACACCTGGGTTCTTACAGGTCTTGCTGTGTGTTATCAGTAAGGACGCAGCGTGCAGGCTGCTGCTGCTGGAGGGACACATGCTGCGTCTTGCTTGTAGATGAGGAATGCAGGAAGTGGAAGCCCGAGACGGAGGGAAGATGAAATTCAGGGCATGTTTAGCATTGTTTGGCTATTTACTGCCTAAAGTGTCTTCTGAAACATGTCTGGGTGGACACTTTTTTTTTTTTTTTCTAGATCAGTGTTCCCCAACCAGTGTGCCTCCAGCTGTTGCAGAACTACAACTCCCAGCATGCCCGGACAGCCAACGGCTGTCCAGGCATGCTGGGCGTTCTAGTTATGCAGCAGCTGGAGGCACCCTGGTTGGGGAACACTGTCCTAGAATGTGATGTTTCAAGTGATCTCAAAGACCATGGCTGTAAAGGGAGAGGAAGGTTAGCATCTAGGCGCTGCCATAACATTTTTATCTAGGACATCAAAACAGCGTTTCAGCCACAGAAGCCTGAAATGCGTTGGTATTAACTATCCAGCATTAATATGCTGTTTCCATGTCCTTAAAGGGGTACTCCCCTGGAAAAAATTTTTTTTTAAATCAACTGGTGCCAGAAAGGTAAACAGTTTTGTAAATTACTTCTATTAGAAATCCTTCCAGTACTTATCAGCTGCTGCTTAATCCACAGGAAGTTATTTTCTTTTTGAATGTCCTTTCCGTCTGACCACAGTGTTCTCTGCTGACACCTCTGTCCATTTTAGGAACTGTACAGTGGAAGCCCGAGACGGAGGGAAGATGAAATTCAGGGCATGTTTAGCATTGTTTGGCTATTTACTGCCTAAAGTGTCTTCTGAAACGCACCTGAAACATGTCTGGGTGGACACTTTTTTTTTTTTCTAGATCAGTGTTTCCCAACCAGTGTGCCTCCAGCTGTTGCAAAACTACAACTCCCAGCATGCCCGGACAGCCGTTGGCTGTCCGGGCATGTGGGGAGTTGTAGTTTTGCAACAGCTGGAGGAACCCTGGTTGGGGAACACTGTTCTAGAATGTGATGTTTCATGTGCCAGGTTTTACATAGGACCGCAGGTTAAAGGGGTACTCCGGTGGAAAGCATTTTTTTTTTTAAATCAACTGGTGCCAGAAATGTAAACAAGATTTGTAAATGACCGTCAGTTAAAAGATCTTTACCCTTCCACTACTTTTTAGCAGCTGTATACTACAGAGAAAATTATTTTCTTTTTGAATGCCTTTTTTGTCTTGTCCACAGTGCTCTCTGCTGACACCTGATGCCCCTATCAGGAACTGTTCAGAGCAGGAGAAAATCCCCATTGCAAACCTGGAAGTTGTAGTTGTGCAACAGCTGGAGGCACACTGGTTGGGAAACACTGTTCTGGATCAATGCTCTGTGTTCCCCAGTCTGTGACGTTGCAAGACTACAACTTCTATCCACTGGCCGTATGATGGGAGTTGCATTTAAATCCCAGGTTAGGAGCACTAGTAAAGGGTCCCCCCTTCTTCTTAGATGTCCTCTTTATATGCCACACGACAGCTGTCAGACCTTAGCCCTGGGCTCCCTGTATCCTTCTCTGCACACGTCAGATATTACTGGTATATATCCTATTAATAAGAGATGCCTTTCAGAGTGTCAGATACATTATGTATCATAGTAAAGCTGGGTTCACACCACGTTTTTGCAATACAGTTCCCTTATCAGGTTTTTTAATGAAATAAGGCTTCCTCTAAAACCGGACTAAACTGTATCAAAACGTGTGTACAAATTTTAATCCGTATACTGTTTGAAAAATGATGTCCAGTTGCAGGGGTGTGGAAATTTATTAAAAAACTACTTATCCAAGGGACTAAAATGGAGCAAAATCTACTTGTCCCTCATGACGATCCACTTGTCCGGGCCAATTTTCGCTTTTACACTCTCGTTTTTCCTCCTTGCCCTATAATAGCCATAACTACCTACTATAATGACACCTTTTCATTTTTCCATAACATATTCTCCGAAACAAAAAATAAATAAAAATATTGGTGAAGTGAAATTGAAATAGTAAAAGATAATTTAGCAAATTTAGTGGTTTTCTTTTCTACGCCATTTACCTTGTGGTGGAGCTAACATCTTATTTTTATACTTTAGGCCGGCCTGATTACAGCAATATCAGATTTGTATAGTTTGTCATGTTTTAATAATTAAAAAAAAAATTCAGAACTTTTTTGGATTTTTTTTTATTGCGTTTTTCTGACCCTTGTAGCTTTTTTATTATTTTTATTAAAAAAAAAATTTTCGCATACAAGGCAAATTTTTTTTGCTCCATAATCTGTTTTTTGTATCGGTACCATTTTGGTATTGATCTGACTTTTTTAGGGTCTATTCACACATACAGTATTCTGCGCAGATTTGATGCGCAGGATTTTCTGCTGCAGATTTCAGTGAAAACTGAATGACTTGAAATCCTGCACTTCAAATATGCGCAGAATACTGTACATGTGAATAGACCCAGAAAAATCCTTTTTTTCTGGGATATTATAAAAATTGCAATTCTGTGGTTTGGTGTTTTTTTTTTTTTTACATTATTTACTGTACGGGATACGTAATGTTATATTTTAATAGTTCATACAATTACGCACGAAGCCATACTAAATGTTTATTTTTATTATGTTTACACATTTTTATATAGGAAAAGGGGGTGATTTGAACTTTTAATATTGAAGGGGTTAATTTGTGTCTTTTAAACTTTTATTAAAACGTTATTTTATTTTTTTTACACTTTATTAGACTTTTAGGAGGAATCATTAGATTCCTTATACAGATCGATAGAGTTCTATTGAACTCCATTGATCTGTGTGCTCTGCGATCCATTGATAGAGCCGAGTCCAGCCAGGATCTATCAATGACAGAGCCACAGACAGCAGGGAACAGAGGCAAGCCCTCCGGCTACCTCTATAGTGGATCACCCCCCATGATCGCGCTGCAGGGGGGGCAATCCACCCCACTAGCCCACCAGGGAGCATTCACATGTCCCTTTAGACACCACTGTCAGCTTTGACAGCGGCGATCTAAAGGGTTAATAGCTAGCTGTGGCCGCATGCTAGCTATTAGCGGCGGCCCCAAGCTATTGAAATCAGCTGGGGGGCTGCAGAGTACGGAGCGGGCTCGAGTACGCAGCCCGCTCCATACACCCTGAGTGTCTCAGTTCTTGTCGGGGGCTTTCAGGGCTTAGGGCCTGAAAAATTCACCTGCCCGGCGCCCGGAACTGCATGTCCTGGGCGTCGGGCGATAGGAATTCCACATCCCTGGGTTGCATACGTTTTTTAAGAAAAAAAACATATACACTTTTAACTTTTCCTTCCACTATGAAAAAAGTTTCATTTGTTTGATTAAAATCCCAAGAAAAAAACTGTGCAACGTCAAAAACCGTATGGTGAAAACCATACGCACACACGGTTCTGTACGGTTCCCATTGACTCTCATGTTAAAAAAAAAAAAAGTATACGTTTTAATACGGTTTTTCACCCGGACCAAAAACCGTGGTAGGCTACGGTTTTGGATATGGGGAAAAAAAACTGACAAAACCGTACAGGATGCAAAACGGACACAACCTGATGCATCGTTTGGCGTACGGCTTTCAATGGAGAGTCAATGCATACGGTTTTCAAATTCAAAAACGTATACGGGAACTGTATTGTAAAAACGTGGTGTGAACCCAACCTAAGAGATATTATTGTATATTCTGTTTGTCTATATTTTCTCCTCTGGTTGAGGTTGAACAGTGCATGACTTATATACTTGTCTTCCAGGTTTTCCTGGTGTGTTCTATTTGCTGAATCTATTTGTTCTGGAAAATTTTAAATAAAAACTACAAGAGTAAGAGATATTAACGGCTGTTAGCGATAATGTTCACCCTGCAGCTTTATTTAAAACATACTTTTCCAGCTCCGCTACAGCAGCATAGAAGGTGCAGGGAGATGACGGGAGGCACCAACATCAAGCATCAAGAAAGACTGTTTCACCACTTTCCAAAGTAAGTACCAAATTCCAACCTTATTAAAGGGGTACTCCCCTGGAAAACTTTTTTTTTTTTTTTTTATAAATCAACTGGTGCCAGAAAGTTACACATATTTGTAAATTATTCACAGATTTGTAAATTACCTCAAAATCTTAATCCTTCCAGTACTTATCAACTGCTGTATGTTCTAAAGGAAGTTTTTTTTCTTTTTGAATTTCCTTTCGGTCTGACCACACTGCTCTCTGCTGACACCTTTGTCCATTTTAGGAACTGCCCAGAGTAGGAGCAAATCCCCATTGCAAACCTATCCTGCTCGTTACAGTTCCTGAAATGGACAGAGGTGTCAGTAGAGAGCACTGTGGTCAAACAGAAAGAAAATTCAAAAAGAAAAGAAATTCCTGTGGAGCATGCAACAGCTGAAAAGTACTGGAAGGATTAAGATTTTTTAATAGAAGTAATTTACAAATCTGTTTAACTTTCTGGCACCAGTTGATTTAAAAAAAAATGTTTTCCAGGGGAGTACCCCATTAAGGACATCGAAACAGCATATTAATGCTGGATAGTTAATACCAACGCATTTCAGGCTTCTGTGGCTGAAACGCTGTTTTGATGTCCTAAATAAAGATGGATTTTATACTTGCTTTTAGAAGTGCTGGAGTCCTCTTCCTAAATAAACTAAAAATGTTATGGCAGCGACTAGACTTTAACCTTCCCCTCCTTTTACAGCCATGGCCTTTGAGATCAGGACATTGTATATTAGTCTATATTAGGAAATCATAGAGCGTTTAATGCTCAGTTATTTCTGATACTTTTTTGTTAATCTCCAGAGAACCCGGGGTTGACATGAAATCATTGATTCTTGTGTCTCTTATAATATGATTTCCTTAACCTCTAAGCACAGGGAACATGATGGGTGCGCTACAGGCCGTTCTGAAGAATCCACCCCTTAACGCAAAGAATCAGTCGGCTAAGGTAAGCTCACCGTCTGCACCATTAAGGGCAGGAGATGTTCCCATGGAAGGTACCATAAAAGTTGCATTGAATGTGTGGCTAATGGAGCTGGGATTAAAGGGGTACTCCGCTGCCTCAGCGGTCGAAACATTTTGTTGTGAATGCTTGGAGCGGAGCAGCGGGGTCACTACCATGCCCATTATGACACCACGCCACACCCTTTCAATGCAAGTCTATGGGAGGTGGCCGCCACACCACCTCCCATAGACTTGCATTGAGAGGACATGGGGTGATGTCATGAGGGTCGTGGCCATGACGTCACGACCCCAGCCGCCCGGCACCCAGCGTTCTAAACGAACATCGGGGGCTGCACAGAGATTGCGGGGGTCCCAGTGGCTGACCCCCTGCGATCAGACATCTTATCCCCTATCCTTTGGATAGGGGATAAGATGTCTAGGAGCAGAGTACCCCTTTAAGTCAAATTGCAGCTATGCTGGAAGTACTTTTAGCACACTGAATATGTAACTTTATTCTCCAGTGGTTGCAGAGAATAGATTTTAAAGGAGTACTCTGCTGCTCAACGTTTTGAACAAACTGTTCCGAATGCTGGAGCCGGCGCCGGGAGCTCGTGACGTCATAGCCCCCTCAATGCAAGTCTATGGGAGGGGGCGTGACAGCCGTCACGCCCCCTCCCATAGACTTGCATCGAGGGGGCAGGGCTATGACGTCACGAGCTCCTGGCGCAGGCTCCAGCATTCGGAACAGTTTGTTCCAAACGCTGAGCAGCGGAGTACCCCTTTTAAAGAGGTTGTCTGTAGAAAAAAAATAATTAAGAAGTGCTCAGGGTGGCAGTACGAAAAACATTTACTCACCTTTCGCTGGTCCCACTGCTCATAGCTGACACTGCAACCACTGACAACATTTATGACACATCTACAGAACAAGGGTACCCCAACCCCCATCCTGCCTTGTGCAGACAGACACCTTGGTCTTTTAATTTCTGAATCGCCTATCCCTTTACTATCAGATTGGAATCTTTAGTAATAATCATTGTTTTCGTTACAGGATCGAGCAGAGAGTCTGGTGCTGAAAGTTCTGGTCTCCTTTAAAGCCAATGAGATCGAGAAGGCTGTCCAGTCCCTGGATAAGAACAACGTGGACCTGTTAATGAAATACATCTACAAAGGCTTCGAGAACCCGTCTGATAACAGCAGTGCTGTGCTACTGCAATGGCATGAGAAGGTGAGCGCATACTAAGGCTGTCAAGGGCTCATGGTGCATAAATGAACAGATCGGTGGTCTCTTATTTATCCAGTGGTGGTTAACAGTGTCATTTGGCCTCCAGGGGCTGGTATGCCTAGGAATATGTGCATGGAAGACTTAGGTGGGACATGAACAGTATCTAATCCGGACATGGGAAGGTGCGATTGTATTGTGACTGTAGGAAGAGTTTTTGTGTCCATTCCTAGAAATAAAGGATCATAAATTACATTTATTTAATAGTTTCTGTCATGGCCAAACCTTATGGCATTGGTGCAATGTATATCAAGAAAGAATAACTTCAAAATGATCAATGATCATAGGGCTCCATTTACAAGTACCAGTCAAAGACCTCCGTTTTTGACATCACTGGATATCCCAGCAATTGTACCCCAGTGGTCACACATAGGGGGTGGTCCAACCTCTGGCACTCTCCGTGATTTTGGGAACAGGAACCTGACTCTTCAAGTTAAATGGAGTAGCCAGAGATAGATAAACCGAGTACTTGGCTATCTCCAGCGGAATGCTGCCCATGCCGACCTGCTGTTCCCTTCAGCTGGGAATCGGGTTCCCTGTCAGAATAAGAGGGGGTTCCAAAGGTGGCGCCTCTTACGGTCAAATTTTTATATTGTATGTTGTGGATAGGCGATAAGTTTTTTTTTTTAGTTGCTGAAATACCTCTTTAGCCTCTGGAGATGTAAAAAGTGTCTTCCAGTTCTGTCTCATAAAGGGGGCGATTCCAAGCAGGTAATGCCCCTCTGTGGTATCTGTATGTCCTAGTATATCTGAGACAGAGGTTGTCTTAAAAAACTTTTATGGTACGTTCACACATACCTTACCTGTTGCAAATTTCACATACCAAAATCCTCAGGTTATCTCATAGCTTGTAATCAGAAAGTTATTGTGCTTGAAATCCACACATAATCCACAGAAAAATTACGCTGATTACGTGCAAATTTTTGTGCATTACAATCTGCAGCGGAAGAACATGTGAACTTACCCTTAAAGGAAATATATCATCAGGAAGTTACTCGTTTACATCAAGTTTTACATCCAATTTTTCACTCTGGTTGTTGGGCCTTCTAACAACAAACTTACATTTCCAGTTCTCCGCGGTCAGCTCATTCCCATCACAGGATGGATTACAAAGAAATGTGAGGCCTTTATTTAGATAACCAAGTATCCATCATTCACAATAGGTGATAGACAGAGCTTATCATCTTCCATTTCACACACAATGACCTCTGCACAGATCTCAGAACATGCTTAGTAAACTATCCCATGTAAGTCAACAAGTCATCCCCAGACTACAGGTTCCTATGGTTCATGTGGTTGGTGTAAAGCAGTGGTCCCCAAACTGTGGCCCTCCAGATGTTGCAAAACTACAATTCCCAGCATGCCTGGACAGCCGTAGGCTGTCCAGGCATGCTGGGAGTTGTAGTTTTGCAACATCTGGAGGGCCACAGTTTGGGGACCACTGGTGTAAAGTATATCTCTGAATGTGGTTAACAGCAGCTCTGGCTCATCTTGTGAATGATGTACTTCATTGGATTTAAGGTGGTGATACAACTTTAAAGGGGTTATCCAGGAAAAAACTTTTTTTAATATATCAACTCGCTCTAGAATGTTAAGCAGATTTGTAAATTACTTCTATTTAAAAAAATCTTCATCCTTTCAGTACTTGTGAGCTTCTGAAGTTGAGTTGCTCTTTTCTGTCTAAGTGCTCTCTGATGACACGTGTCTCGGGAACCGCCCAGTTTAGAAGCAAATCCCCATAGCAAACCTCTTCTACTCTGTGCAGTTCCCGAGACAAGCAGAGATGTCAGCAGAGAGCACTGTTGCCAGACAGAAAACAACAACTCCACTTCAGCAGCTGATAATTATTGAAAGGATTAAGATTTTTTAATAGAAGTAATTTACAAACCTGTTTAACTTTCTGGAGCCAGTTGATATAAAAAAAAAAAAAAAAAGTTTTTTCCTGGAACACCCCTTTAATAGCTGTTGACAGAAAGATTGATCAGCCGACAGCTATTCCTCCTTCCCTCTCCGTACCCATGTACCCTCAGTTTGGATGAGCATGGATCTTTTTTGATTTCCTTTGACATCAGGTGAATGAATATCAGACGAGTGCATTATACACATTACATGAGGTTGTCCGGTCCTGCCAAAATGGGGTTTGGCTGATGATAATAGTGTTTGACCTCCTGTACTGATATGTTGGGCGGGAGTATGCTATCCAAGCCCCACCTTGATAAGAGCCTTCCCGTCAGTGTTTACTGTGTCTGCTTTCAGTATAACTATAAAGTGTCAACAGATTTGATCGGTCTGAGCCCTAGTTTTAAGACAGTTACCGATCATTAGAATGAGCCTGGAGAAGTATGGGGTTATGTACGTCACTCGCTGGCTTGCTGCAATCTCCGTCTTACTGCACTGGGCAAACTCCATTTTAAATCTGGAGCTAGTCTTGTGCAGTGAGTTAGCCAGTGAAGCGCATAGTCCATGAGGTTTTCTTTTTGTAGTGAATTCTTTGTAATTTTATATTTCCCACTTTTAAAGCAAGTGATGAAGACCAAGGTGCCCATTCAGAGTTTCCATTGCTTGCAATGCTTACATTACAAAGAAAAGTGCACAAACTGCAGTCATGTGAGCTGGGCCTTAGTACTTCTACTTGTTTGCTCTTCTGATTCTTAGGCTGCATTCACACTGCGGTTGGAGTGTACGGCTGCCGGATCCGGCAAGGGGAGGGGAAAACCTTGCGCTTCCGTACCCCAGCCGGACCGGCGCCGAACTCCATTGACTTTAATGAGCCGACCAGAGTCAAACAGTGACTCCGGTCGGCTCACTTCTGGCCCGTTTCCGGTTTTGTGACCGGACCTAAAACCGCAGTCAACTATGGTTTTAGATCTGGTCACAAAACTGGATACGGGGCAAAAATTAGCCGACCGGAGTCACTGTTTGACTCCGGTCCGCTCATTAAAGTCAATGGAGTTTGGCGCTGGTCCAGTTTGGGGTATGGGAGCGGACGGTTTTCCCTTCCGGCAGCCGTACGCTCCAACCGCAGTGTGAATGCAGCCTTACTCTATTTAAATGTTCTTTTATTGTTGCCACTTGATATGGTTTCTGACAGTATGTCTTTGTCTCCCTTGCAGGCTTTAGCAGTAGGTGGCGTGGGCTCTATAGTCCGGGTACTGACTGCCAGGAAGACCGTTTGAATGTTCAGCTGGTTGTGATAGATGGAAGAACTGGTGCCAAGACCAAAACTCTGAGCTGCAGCCTTTCTGTAGCCAACCATCCATTACTTTGTTGTTGCCCACATTTCTATTCTCCTTTTTTCTTCAGCTTTTATTTTTTATACTGTACGCTGAACATGTGAGAGTGTGCTGTGAGTGCAGTGCTCTTGTTGACATGAGTGTTATCAGCGAACCCTGCCCTCCTTGAGCTGGGCTCTGTTTCTTAGCCATCACCCTTCCCGTTTCTACAGGTTACAGTGTCGTCTGCTCCAAGTTGAATTGTATTGCGCCTTCATAAACTAATTTTTTTGTTTAATTTTTTTGTCCGAGTAAACCCTTACAGCTTGGCTCTTGAATCTGTCTGAGCCCATTCCCTTCATTCCTGCTGCTGCCACACCTTCCACACCATTAGGATCAATCTCTCAGGAGTGGCGTTTTTGCAATCTAAGGCTTTTATATCATGGATCAGTGTCCAGAGACCGATCTAGGCTCGGCCAGTGTCACGCCGGCTGGGTCTGGATTTTGTTACCATTAACTCCCTCAGGTTCTAGGTGTATAAAGGGATAAATTATATAGCAAAATAAATAACTGCTGCTGCTGTGGCTCCTTGGGTTCTTTTCCTTAACCAACAAATGTGGGGTGAACCACATCATGATGTGCCCTTTACCTGCCCATGTTTTGTGGGCTGAATTATCATGGCTACAAGTTCATGTGAACCTTAGGTTTCATTATTTTCTAATGGAAAAAATAGAGCAGTTGTCATAGCAACTAATTGGAATTCTTCCTTGGGTTTCAAAAGGGCCTCTTAACAATGAGACCTGGATTCTGATTGATTGCTATGGGCTATTTGCTCCATTTGTTTATTGATGAACTAATCCTCATTCATGATGTTTCGGCTCACAAAATAGTTCTGTTATGTGTAGGCGAAGGGTCTCTTTGTAGCGATAGTGCTTAGAATCTTTCCTCTATTTTTAGCTATGGGTATATTACACAGCTTAGATCAAACCTCAGTTGAAGTCTGGAGAAGATATACATTGCCAGACTACAGTTCCAGCCTCCAGTGACACCAGGCTTGGTTGGAATGAGATGCATTTTTATATACAGGGTATGGCATTTTGCGTCTGTCTTGGCAGTGCCCACAGACAAAACCACCTTGTACCTGTGCCTGGTAGCTGACTCTAATAGCTGGATTTGCAAAAGGCAGCTCTATATAGTACTGTTGTATGTTGTTTTTTGTTTTTCCATTTTTAAAGTAAACAGAAGAATAACTTTAACAGAGATCTAGATTTTACAAAGTACCATCAAATACTAAAGGTTTAGGCTTTGTCATTCCAGTTGTTGGCATGGACCATAATACTCATTCAGCCAGATAATGGCTGTATAAATGGTTAGTAAGCTGGAGTGCCAAAGGTTTTCTAACCTTACAGCTTTCTGCAAGAAAAGAAAAAAATATCCTATAAACAGCTGTGCATTGTACAAAGAAAGCCCATATGTTGGTGTTTTTTGACAATCTGAAAGTACCCAAGGGCAGAGTTGGCTTCCTGGTCTCTGCCTCTCTCTGACAGGCTCATGGTTGAAAGGCTTGACTGATGCTGGCACAGGGATCCATGTGGTCGGGCTGGGCGGTTCAGATCCCACTTTCTCTGCAGAGCAGACAATATGATGGGACTGGCCTAGCAATCTCGTGGATCGGCAGATGGCTACCAAGCTGGAAAGCACCTTGCAACCATATACCCAATAAGGGTTGGAAGCCTTAATCCAATATTTGCTAGAGGGGCCTTTAATGATGACACTTGCATTGAAGGACCTGAAGCACTGACGTAATTAAACGTTGCTATTCTTTTTTTTTTTTTTTTACAAATTAAATATTGATTTGGATAAATTGTGTTTGTCTTTTTATTGAATGTTACTTTGGCTAAATATATAATGTGGACTGATACAACAGAAAAAAAACAACCGAATGGACATTAAGCTTGGAGGATGGTTATAGATAGAATGAAAGTATCAAGTCTACTGGTTGTGCAGAAGTGAATGAAATGGGCACTCTCATTAAAACGAATTTTTGCTATTGCACTCATTATGGTAAATAAAAAATATTGCTAATATACTTTTATTTAAAAAAATGAAGTTTTCTGTGTTTTATTTGTGCTTAAAAAAGCTCAAGAGCACATTTTCCCCCATCTCATACACAGACTTTGGACCGAAGCCCAAACACGGGAAGTGCAGCCTGGAGTGCTGAGGGAGGTGTATGTCCAACCAACAGCATATGGCAGTTAAGTGGGAGAGGAGCTATGATTGGATGAGGCTGGACACACCCCCCTCAGCACTCCAGGCTGCACCTTCGGTGTTTGGACTTTGGTCCAAAGTCTGTGTAGAAGATGGGAGGAAATGTGCTCTTGAGCTTTTTTAAGCACAAATAAAACATAGAAAACTTCATTTTTTTTTTTTAACAAAGTATATTAGAAATATTTTTTATTTACCATAAGGAATGCGATAGCAAAAATTAGTTTTAATGAGTTACCCTTTAACCTGTTAAGGACCAAGGACGTACCGGTTCATCCTGAGTCCTTTCCCTTTCTATAATGCGAGGCCACAATGGCTGGGACCCGTGGCTAATAGCACGCGGCACATCGATCAATGCCGCGCGCTATTAACCCTTTGAACGTCGCGTCTAAAGTGAAAGTAAAACAATGCCGGTTAGCTTAGGGGGCTGTTCGGGATGGCAGTGGTGAAATCGCGTCATCCCGAACATCTGTGACACAGCAGGATGGTCCCTACCTGCCTCCTGGTGTCCGATCGCCAAATGACTGCTCAGTGCCTGAGATCCAGGCATGAGCGGTCAAGCAGCAGAATCATTGATCAATGGTTTCCTATGAGAAACCTTTGATCAATGTAAAAGATCAGTGTGTGCAGTGTTATAGTCCCCTATGGGAGCCATAACACTGCAATAAAAGTGGAAAAAAGTAAGTTAATAAAGATCATTTAACCCCTTCCCTAATATAAGTTTGAATCACCCCCCTTTTCCCATTAAAAAAAAAAAAACTGTAAATAAAAATAAACATACGCGGTATTGCTTCATGCGGAAATGTCTGAGTTATAAAAATCGTTAAAAATAGTGTATTTTTGGTCACCTTTTATATAATGAAAAAATGAATAAAAAGCAATCAAAAAGCAATACAAAAATGGTACCGCTAAAAAAACGTCAGATAACAGCGCAAAAAATGAGCCCTCCTACCGCCCTATACACAGAAAAATAAAAAAGTTATAGGGGTCAGAAGATGACAATTTTAAACGTATAAATTTTCCTGCATGTAGTTATGATTTTTTCCAGAAGTACGACAAAATCCAACTGATATAAGTAGGGTACCATTTCGATCGTATAGACCTACAGAATAAAGATAAGGTGTCATTTTTACCAAAAAAAATTACTGCGTAGAAACGGAAGCCCCCAAAAGTAACAAAAACATTTTTTTCTTCAATTTTGTCGCACATTGACTGTCATTACAAAGTAGAATTGGTGACGCAAAAAATAAGCCATCATATGGATTTTTAGGTGCAAAATTGAAAGTTGTGATTTTTTTAAAGGTAAGGAGGAAAAAATGAAAATGCAAAAATGGAAAAAACCCTGGTCCTTAAGGGGTTAAAGGTACCCTTACACATGCTGACAGCCACCCCTCCGAATCCCTTTATACATATAAGGCTCTGCTGAATGTTCTCAGTGAAGATAGTAGGTTGTGTGCAGTTGCCAGAACCTATTGGTGGTACCTTATCTCTCCAAAGTATTGTGCCCAATCTTTCTCTCCCCAAACATCATGACTTGGACGAAAGTCTTGAGACCTCTCCCCCCAAAATCATTGGGTTCGGTTGATTTTTATTTTTCCTGATGTGTGGGAGCCTTTAGTGAGTACAGTTTATGTGCAAAGATTGGACATAAAGCAGGCTTCAGAAAGTGGGAGTTTGAGGCCAGATTCTCACAAACATATTAATATTGGCCGGCATTCATCATTGTAGGTGTAAGTGAAGCATTTATCATTGTAGGTGTAAGTGAAGCATTCATCATTGTAGGTGTAAGTGAAGCATTTATCATTGTAGGTGTAAGTGAAGCATTTATCATTTTAGGTGTTTTTCTACACCTTTTTTTGTGTGCTGGTAATGTGTAGGAGCACCAAATTTATTAATGGTAGCAGAGCATTTTATAAATTTATGCAGGTCATATTTTCAGAAATTTCACCAAAAAGCTAAGTCTGGGCTGGTGTAGGTTTATGGACTGGCTCTATGAACTGCGCCTTTTTGTGAAAAGGCGCAGTTCATAGAGCCAGTCCATATCATCCATATTGCCAAAATCAGCGGATTGCAACTCAAAATCAGCAGAAATGTGTAAACCAAAAGGCGCAAAAAAAGGACACTTGCGCCAAAATATAGACGGAAACAATGATAAATGCCGGCCAATATACTTAATAATGTTACACTCATGTTAGCCTAAGATTTAGAGAAATTTCTTAGTGATACATGGCAGGTTAAATACTATTTTCCAGATGGAAGTATACAAGTCATAATTGTTATATAGGGCAGGACACATGGACCAATAGGTATTTATGCATCTAGTATTCAGAAGAGGCTTTGCTGTTAAGAATTACGTTGACTTTTCTAAGGCATTTGATACTGTGCCACATAAAAGGTTAGTACATAAATGAGGATGCTGGGACTAGGGGAGGATATATGTACATGGGTTATAACTGGCTCAGTGATAAGAAGCAGAGGGTGGGGATCAATGTAATTTACTCTGGTTGGGTGACAATTACTAGTGGGGACCACAGGGGTCAGTACTGGGTCCACTTCTTTTCAATATGTTTATTAATGACCTTGTAGAGGGATTATAGAGCAGAATTTGCAGATGACACTAAACTGGGTAACGTGATCACCACAAAGGAAGATAACATAATATTACAGAGGTATCTGGGGAAGCTGGGCACAGACATGGCAAGTTAAATTTAATGTGGGTAAATGTAAGGTTATGCACTTGGGTCATAAAAACAAAATGTACAATTATGTGCTAAATAATAAAACACAAGATAAAACTACTACTGAAAAGGACTTGGGGATATTGGTGGACAGTAGACTCAACTTTAGTGATCAGTGCCAGGCAGCTGCTGCCAAGGCTAACAAAGTCATGGAATGTATCAAGAGAGGTATATAGGCAGTCACACTGACCGGAGCAGTAATAGTGGTGGTGAGTATGACTTTCTGTTTTTTTTTCTTCTGTGCAGCTCCCGCTCAAGTTACAGTTCAGGGTCACCTGGTACAGCTCCCGCTCCCCTGTTACAGATCAGGGTCACCTGCTAGAGTTCCCAGTTCCCTGCTACAGCTCCCCTGCCGCGCCGCTCACCGGGTCTGGACGTCAGTGACGTCATGCCGCCGCCTGGAGAGAAGCGCAGACTAGGTGAGTGTGTGTGTATAGGGGTGTTGGTGGGGGTGCGGGGGGGGGGGGGTTGAAACTATGCTACCTAATGTGGGGAAACTGCTACCTAATGTAGGGAAACTATGCCCCTAATGTGGGGGAACTGCTGCCTACCTAATGTTTTTTGTTTTTTTTTTAACTACAACTCCCAGCATGCACTCACAGCCGAAGGGCATGCAGAGAGTTGGTTATGCAACAGCTGGAAGGGCTCATTTTGATTTAGGAAACCACACTCTAGTGATCTCCAAACTGTGCCCCTTCAGATCTTGCAAAACTGCATTTTACAGCATGCCCAGATTGCCCAGGCATGCTGGGAGTTGTAACATATGATGGGCCAGATGTTGCCGAACTACAACTCCCAGCATGCCTGGACTGTCTGAGCATGCTGGGAATTGTAGTTTTGCAACATCTGGAGGAGTGCATTTTGTAGAAACTGTTTTCTTCCAGATGTTGCAAAACCAGCATGCACTGACAAGCTGAAGTGTATGCTAAGAGTTTTATTTATGCAACAGATGGAAGTGTTATGTAGTGGTCACCAAACTTTTGCAATACTGCAACTCCCAGCATGTCCACACTGTACAGGCATGCTGGGAGTTGTAGTTCGGCAACGTGTGAAGGGCCAAATGTTGCAGAACTACAACTCCAAACATTCATGGACTGTCATGGCATGCTGGGAGTTGTAGTTGTGCAACATCTGCAGGGGCATAGTTTGTAGACCATTGCACAGGGGTTTCCAAACTGTGGCCCTCCAGATGTTGCAAAACTACAACTCCCAGCATGCCCACACAGCCTCTGGTTGCTTAGGTATGCTGGAAGTTTTAGTTTTGCAACAGCTGGAGGCACACTAGTTGGGAAAAACTGATTATATATAATATATAAAAATATTTTTATATGTATATACACTGCTCAAAAAAATAAAGGGAACACTTAAACAACACAATGTAACTCCAAGTCAATGACACTTCTATGAAACCACACTGTCCACTCAAGAAGCAACACTGATTGACAATCAATTTCACATGCTGTTGTGCAAATGGAACAGACAACAGGTGGAAATTATAGGCAATTAGCAAGACACCCCCAATAAAGGAGTGGTTCTGCAGGTGGTGACCACAGACCACTTCTCAGTTCCTATGCTTCCTAGCTGATGTTTTGGTCACTTTTGAATGCTGGCGGTGCTTTCACTATAGTGGTAGCATGAGATGGAGTCTACAACCCACACAAGTGGCTCAGGTAGTGCAGCTCATCCAGGATGGCACATCGATGCGAGCTGTGGCAAGAAGGTTTGCTGTGTCTGTCAGCGTAGTGTCCAGAGCATGGAGGCGCTACCAGGAGACAGGCCAGTACATCAGGAGACGTGTAGGAGGGCAACAACCCAGCAGCAGGACCGCTACCTCCGCCTTTGTGCAAGGAGGAGCAGAAGGAGCACTGCCAGAGCCCTGAAAAATGACCTCCAGCAGGCCACAAATGTGCATGTGTCCACTCAAACGTTCAGAAACAGACTCCATGAGGGTGATATGAGGGGCTGATATACACAGGTGGGGTTGTGCTTACAGCCCAACACCATGCAGGACGTTTGGCATTTGCCAGAGAACACCAAGAATGGCAAATTCGCCACTGGCGCCCCATGCTCTTCACAGATGAAAGAAGGTTCACACTGAGCACGTGACAGAGTTCTGCTGCCTGCAACATCCTCCAGCATGACCGGTTTGACGGTGGGCATGTGGTTGGAGTGTGTCAGCAGTTCCTGCAAAAGGAAGGCATTGATGCTATGGACTGGCCCGCCCGTTCCCCAGACCTGAATCCAATTGAGCACATCTGGGACATCATGTCTCGCTCCATCCACCAACACCACGTTGACCTACAGACCGTCCAGGAGTTGGCAGTTGCCTTAGTCCAGGTCTGGAAGGACATACCTCAGGAGACCATCTGCCACCTCTTCAGGATCATGCCCAGGCATTGTAGGGAGGTCATACGGGCACGTGGAGGCCACACACACTACTGAGCCTCATTTTGACTTGTTTTAAGGACATTACATCAAAGTTGGATCAGCCTGTAGTGTGGTTTTCCACTTTGATTTTGAGTGTGACTCCATATCCAGACCTCCATGGGTTGATAAATTTGATTGATAATTTTTGTGTGATTTTGTTGTCAGCGCATTCAACTATGTAAAGACTAAAGTATTTCATACGATTAGCTCATTCATTCAGATCTAGGATGTGTTATCTTAGTGTTCCTTAATTTTTTTTTTAGCAGTGTATAAAAGATATCTAATACGCACAATTTCTTGTATGAAAAAAAATTATGTGTGTATATGTATTTTTATTCAAATACTGTATTTATGTGTGTATATGTAATGTATATACAACATATATATACATATATATATATATATATATATATATATATATATATATATATATATATAGCTTTAGTAGAGCTTTATTGGGGAGATATATCTCTATCTATCTATACTATGTAGCAGTATTTCCCAAAAAGGGTGCCTTCAGTTGTTTTAACTTTGACTTTAAAACTTCAACTCCACGCATGCACAGTTGGACTTAGACTTTTGGGGAATGCTGGGAGTTGTAGTTTTGCAACAGATGGAGGCACCCATTGTGTGAATCGTGTTTTATTTTTCTTATAATTATAACAAATACCCTTTAGTTACACTATGAAGCAACATTATAATGATGATACATGCTCATAATGCAATGGAATATTTCTCCATAACGTCTTGCACTTAAGGGAAAGGGAAGGAAATATTTCCTCATTTTTGTTGCTTCTGAGCTGATCTTTCAAGCGAGGTGGGCTCTGTTCTCCTTTTTCGTTACAAGCCATATAGTGAAATAGGTTGGTCCCCATATGGTAATAAAAAATGATCATTACAAGGGTAATGCCACTGAAAACTAAGGCTTGGTTGGAATAGTTACTAACAGCCTATTATTCCCCAAGTATTATTTCCATTTTTTTTCTTTCTTGATTTGTATTAATCTTTCTTCATTTATTTCCTTAGACACCAAGAACAATATAAATGCAACCTGATTGTGTGGTTTCACCCTATTACTGGAGGATAAGATAAGGATCTTGGCGAGATAAGGAATCCTGCGCGCTCATGTGTATGATGATATTGGTATTGGGAGAGTTGTTGAATGAACAGATACTATATGGGTACTCTAAAGGAGTAGTCCCCCATGTCTCATCGCGGGGTATTCAAATGCTGGGACCCCCCACGATTTCCTTTACGGCGCTCTGTCTCTCCTCACGCATGGCTGTTGACTGAACAGGTACTATATGGGTACTCTAAAGAAGTAGTACCCCATGTCTCATCACGGGGTATCCAAATGCTAGGACCCCCCCAGGATTTCCTGTACAGTGTACAAGCAAGCCAGAGCATCGTACAGGAAATTGCAGTGGGTCAAAATGATGGGACCTCTTTGAATAGGGGTCATATTTTCTTACATGGGACTACTCCTTTGAGGCTTAGTAGCAGAAGCAAACTAAAGAAGGGACTAGTTTTGATAGGAATAAACCGATGGCTGCTGCTAACTTAAGGTTGATCTGACATTAGGTTTAGGTTATGCTGTCCTATGTATCAGCATTGCATGTGGACAGGCCTGTTCTCCTATGAGATAAGACAAAATAATATAGTGCCATTTTGATTATAGGAGCATTAAGAGAACACACTGGAAACTGGATCGTTTATGAGTTCGGTGAATAGACTTTTAATGGAGCAGCAAAATGCACGTGTGACCACTGCTCCAGTCAATCTCCTCTGGTAATTGTGAGGTACCATCTATCATGCAATTTTTATCTATTCTATGGATAGGAGATACATAGATTTTTTTCATATAACCCCTTTAAAAATGGCTGAAGGGGTGTGGCTTAAATGGGAAGATGTAACTAATTGATGAGTAGAGTTAAAGTGTGTCCTATGTGTGAATGGTGCAGAAGGAGCTTACTTCTCACACTCCTGTGCTTGTGGCCTAGTTGGCCATTGGACGATCTGACACATCTCTATGGGGCCTATGCCTTCCCTGGTACAGGAGTATTGTACCTCCGATGCTGGAGAATCAGTGTATTTCAGGGATTAATAGGCAGCTAAGCAACTAGTGGCCAAATGATGTGCACCTCATTCTGCTCTACTGCCCCTTAATCTGGAGCACCAATGGAGTTCAGCAAATATAGTAGCAGCAATAGCCATCATACTCCAAAACATCGGGTGCCATCCTCTGGAAGAAGGGTGTGAGCCAAGTGCCCTCCCAGTCGGGTGACTTCCTTATAGGCCTTGGTAGCTACATAAATGGCCATAGACATGGCTACTGGACACATGGACACTATTAAACCATTGTGAAGACCCTTTTACATGGTCTTTGGAACATCTGGTAATTTTTGGCCAGTTAAAGAGACAGTACACCAAAATGTATACAGATTATTAATGTGCAATAACTAAAGGCTCTATCCCCCTGTGTAATACAGCCAGTGATCATCTTCCCTGCTTAAAAATTGTCATTTGTCAGCCGCACATCTCCCTGTGTATTAGAAGATGAGCAGTCAATAGAAGAATAAAGAAAAGGGCCGCACGAGTGATTGTTTGTGTGTCATTCCCACAATTTAGTCAAACCTCGGTAAAGGAGCGCCAATCTACAAGATCAGCACTTGTTTACATAGAGCATTGGCCCCTGTATTAGGGCCCTATAAAAAGCACAGCTTGTCTCCTTCCCATCTCCTATATTCGGTTAGTCTAATGGCATTCTCTAGGCTACATGGTAAGAGCTGACTTTTTGTAATAAATGGACACATTGGCCCTCATTTACTTAGAAAATCGGGTTGTAAGTCTATCTTTCTTTCTTACCCGACTGCTTTTTCCCCCTGGTATTTATTATTATGTTGCATCCTGTTTGTCGCACTGGGTTTTGTTGGTTTTGGTTTCCAACTCCTCTGAGTTGTCGGGAAAAAATCCACAACAATTCAACAAATTCGGGTTGGAAACCTTTATAAATACGTGGGAAAGCTCAGAAATATCCGGTTACGCCCCTTTTTCGGGTTTGGGAGAATCCACATCGGGTCCGTCGGGAAAAAATTTTGCATCGTGTCGCAGACTGGCGCACAATGTCTGCGACATGTCTCAGACAAAGATGCGCCAAAAAAACCCGACAAAACAAGTCAGGTTTAGAATAGTAAATGAGGGCCATTGTTTGAATAAGGGAAAATTACATAAAAACATTAAGGGAACCCTAAAATGTGCAGAGGTATCCGTTGTTCTCTTAAAAGTAGTGTGTGTTCTGTATGTATTCACAAAAGGAAAAGACAACAAGGAAAAAAGTGCAAAACCACCAATATACGTAAAAATATGTAGACAACTTTTATAAGTAGAAGACAAAAAAGACCAGACAAATGGATAAAATCAATTAAAAAACAACACACCAGAGACCAACACCTGAATATAGCAGTGAATAAGCTTTATCAGACCCTCCTACATGTACCAATAAACAGATGGCTATATACCATGCAACCAAATAAAAAAAAATCTTACTCAATAACTACTACACAGTGCTAAATGGTCACAATACTAAACAATACAGAAACAATATCCGCATTATAAAGTTCACAAGATAAGGAGCAAAATAGAAGTTCAGTCACCCAGTCTGCACTATTAGTATTAGAGTATAGCCCATAGTCTAGGAGGAAAGTGGCCCCTATTTGTAACGGTGTTCAGTATGTGTCCAGTGTATGGGACGTGTATGGAATGGTTTTTGCATTTGGGTGTCATGTAAGCAGCATGTTAGGGGGCATTTAAAGGGGTACTCCACCCCTAGACATCTTATCCACTATCCTTTGGATCTCCCTTCAGCACTTGCCATTCGTTTAGAACACCAGCTGCGACGCCGGAGGCTCGTAATGTCACAGCCATGCCCCTTTGTGATGTCACATCAAGCCCCCTCAATGCAAGTCTATGGGAGGGGCCACGCCCCCTCCCATAGACTTGCATTGAGGGGGAGGACGTGACATTACGAGGGGGGGTGTGACCCTGACGTCGCTAGTCATCCGGCACAGAGCGAATTTTGCTCCGTACACGAGATAACTAGGGTGCTGTTGGGGGGGGGGGGGGGTTGGGGGGTACCAGCGGCAGGACCCCCCTGATTAGACATCTTATCCCCTATCCTATGGATAGGGGATAAGATGTCTGGGGGCCCTTTAGAGTACCCCTTTAAGGAATTGGGGCCCATACACATGTCTTTTACCGGGGCCCCATGCTGTTACTGTCCACCCCTGGGCCGTCATCACTTGTTCCTTACAAATATGCACAGTGACGATAGAGGAAGGAGACATAATAGGGGAAGTTGTTACGTATTGTTCCAATCTTCAGTTTCAGAATCTGTTGCTGACAATTGTATAGTGTCACTCTGCTTCCTCTTGTGTCACCAACACATATGAACAGTGCGGGTGCCGTGAGGTGCACTTACTTGCCCTATTACTTGGTAACAGAGGAAGAATAACTTCTGAGGATCAGTCAAGAAAGGATAACATCCTAGTACGCAGCGATGGCTCTGGTTGAGATCATGCGCCTTTGGAGCGAGGGGGTGGCTGCTGCCGAGAAAGACGACTGGAAGGGTGCCCTGAAATTATTCACATCCATCGCAGAACCCCGATCCAAGATCTGCTTTAACATCGGCTGCTGCCATCTTGTTTTGGGAGATTTATATGGGGCAGAACAGGTAACACACTTTTTTTCATATGGTAAGATGCATCGGATAAGGGAAGTCATTTCAGTAATAATTATATTAGATAATAGGGGACATTAAAAACCTGTGTAAGGCTGGGTTCACACTACGTTTTTGCCATACTGTTTTCAATCCGTTTTTCTAAAGAAAACCGTATGGCAAAAAAACGGATGGAACAGTATGTAAAAAAGTTAACCGTATACGTTTTTAAACAGTTTACTGTTTTTAAAAGTGCATACAGTTCCGTCAGTTTTTATAAAAATAAAACCCATACGTTTTTGAAAATTTTGTCCACTTTTAATGGGAGGGGTCTTGGGTGGGGACTTTAGGATTCAAATGCGCATGTGCAAAGTAAAAACGTATAGGTTTTTCCCGTATGTGCGTATACATGTGCGTTTCCCATTGACGTCCATGCGGTTGCGGTTGCAGTACGTTTTTTTTAAACCGGAGTCAAAACCGTGGTTGACCATGATGTTTAAAAACCGTACTGCAACCGCATAAGTTTTTTTTAACATGGACGTCAATGGGAAACGCACATTTATACAGTTCCATACGGGAAAAACATATACGGTTTTACTTTGCTCATGCGCATTTGAATCCTAAAGTCCCCACCCAAGACCCCTACCATTAAAAATGGACAAAATTTTCAAAAAGTATGTTTTTTTTTTAATAGAAACTGACAGAACTGTATGAACTTTTAAAAACAGTAAACTGTTAAAAAAACGCATACGGTTTACTTTTTTCAATACTGTTCCATCCGTTTTTTTCCCATACGGTTTTCTTTAGAAAAACGGATTGAAAACAGTATGGCAAAAACGTAGTGTGAACCCAGCCTTATTTTTGTTACCGTAATATTAAAGGGGTACTTCACTGGAAAACATATATATTGTTTTAAGTCAACTGGTGCCAGAAAAGTTAAACAGATTTGTAAATTACTTCTATAAAAAAAATCTTAATCCTTTCAGTACTTATCAGCTGCTGTATGATCCACAGGAAGTTCTTTTCTTTTTCAATTTCCTTTCTGTCTGACCACAGTGCTCTCTGCTGACACCTCTGTCCATTTTAGGAACTGTCCAGAGCAGGATAGGTTTTCTATGGGGATTTGCTCCTACTCTGGACAGTTCCTAAAATTGACAGAGGTGTCAGCAGAGAGCACTGTAGTAAGGCAGAAAGGAAATTTAAATAGAAAAGAACTTCCTGTGGATTGTATAGCAGCTGATAAGTACTGGAAGGATTAGTTTTTTTTATAGAAGTAATTTACAAATCTGTTTAACTTTCTGGCACCAGTTGATTTAAAAAAAAAAATTTCTTCCAGTGGAGTACCCCTTTAATAATGCTCAAGTTCACTTATGTTGCTATGAAAATATATGAGGTTTCACTTTTTTCCATTTGGTGCCAAAAGTTTACCTTTTTTTGTGCCAATTTAGAATCCTGAAAAATTCAAGAAGCAAAATGAAAATCACACTTATCGATATTTTAAGATATTATTATTGCGTTCTTCGAAAACCTCACACAGGGTTATGGTTCATACATGTCTCAGGGGGTAGATATTAGAAAAATCTGATTACTGAAAATGCAGATATACATAAAACCCTAATAGGAAAACATAACAAATATTCAGGAGAAATTATTTAAATTTTATTTTATTAATTTATTTATAGTCCACATAAAAAATGTGTAATGTCCCAGTACAGGATATTCTCCTGTAAAGTACTTAAGCCCTGTCAGGTTGAGTCCCTCATTGTCCTAGCAGCTCTCCTGCAGCCTCTACCCCATAGTAGTAAGTCTAATGTTATGTATGGTGTTGTAAATATAGTGCATAATGTTATGTATAGGTATATAAAGTATAAAGGACCTTTAACCCCTTAAGGACTGAGCCCTTTTTCACCTTAAGCACCCTTTTTCGCAATTCTGACCACCGTCACTCTAAGCGTTAATAACTCTAAAACACTTTTACCGAATATTCTGATTCTGAGATTGTTTTTTCGTGACATATTCTACTTTATTTTGGTGGTAAATTTTCGGCGTTACTTGCATCCTTTCTTGGTGAAAAATCCCAAAATTTCATGAAAAGTTAGAAAATTTTGCATTTTTCTAACTTTGAAGCTCTCTACTTGTAAGGAAAATTGATATTCCAAATAAATTTTATTTTTATTCACAAATACAATTCAAAGTAGAGCAGCAATTTTCAAAAATTTCATGAAAATTGCAAAATCTGAAGGGACAGATGTTACAGAACTACAACTACCAGCACGCCTGGGCGGTCTAGGCATGCTGAGAGTTGTAGTTTGGCAACATCTGGAGGGCTACCGTTTGGACACCACTGTAACAGTGGTCACCAAACTGTGACCCTCCAGATGTTGCAAAACTACAACTCCCAGCATGCCCACACAGCCTCTGGTTGCTGTCTGGGCATGCTAGGAGTTGCAGTCCGGCCTTCCTAGTGGTTGCCACAGTAAAGATCACATTCATTTCACTTTCATTTCTTCAAACCCCCCCCTTCGATTCCCTACCTGAGCCGTGACCTCGGCTGGATGTCTGCGATGATTGCCGGGCCCCACGCATCTTCTCCCCCCCGTTCTGCCCGACATCCAGGGGTGGGCAGAACGGGGGGTTTCCATGGCAACCCCCTGTCCTGTGCTGCCATTGGTCAGAACTCAGTTCTGACTATTATCAGGGGATAGGAGGAGATCGCAGCACTGCGACCTCACTCCTATCCCTTAGGCTGATCGGGGCTGTCACTGACAACTCCGATCATCCCTATTTTCCGGGTGATCGGGTCACCAGAGACCTGATCAGCCCGGAATTGGAGAAAATCGCATGTCTGAATTGACATGCGATTTTCTCCGATCACCGACATTGGGGGGGGTCTCAATGATTTCAGCAGGCATCCCGATCCGGTCCCCAACCGGCTAGCGGCGGGGACCGGAATTCCCACGGGCATATCCATACGCGCCCTGCATCCTTAAAAGGTTAAGGACCTTTGGAGGTATCACCTGTTATGTTCACATGATGTGTTATGTTACACAGAGAGCACCAGTTGACCACCTGACCTGCAGCTTGTCCTATGGGCTTCTGGCTCAGCCCCCCTTTATAAGAGTGGGAGCCATTACAATCTCTCTCTTACACCACAACTCCTGCTGAAGAACAGCAAAGCACAGACATCACAGATCCTGTGTTACACCTGGAGGCCATAAAGCCTGCACACCAGCCACATTGTCACTAAGTCATCTCATCTATGTCAGCTGTCTCTACCAAAGTCAAGTCACTAGTCAAGTCAATTATAGTCAGAGTGGCTGTATTGAAGTCTGACCCAAAAGTACTGCAAGGCCCTGTCCGTGTTACTGGTTGACTCTCTGGGATTCTGGCCTAGCTGTAAAGACTATAACAAATGTCTAACCTCAAGAAAAGCTACCGTTAACCCTTACCAGGTCTTGGACTATTATTGCCCTGCCTAACCTTGGGATAGCGGTGCTACCGTTCGGGTGGTTACCGGAAAAGCCACTCTGGCGTCACAAACATTAAGGGTTAATAACACCTTGCCCCTGGGCTATACCATCTGCCCCATCCACCTACAACCCTTCACACCCTGCGGTCACACCAAAACTTTGGCGTCACCACAAATGAGTCCCCAGACAACTAGTAAAAAATGTTTAAAATAAATTGAAATATCTGCGAGTTAACAAAATATTGTATTGAAATTTTGGATTAATTTAAAGTACAAAACACACTCTAAACTTCAGAGCTGTAATCTTTTACTTTTACATGGGTATATCAAGATGATAAGTAAATAAATAACGAAGATTACCTGTCACATATTGTCAGCATTGGGAGAACTGCCGGTTTGTTAACTGTTTTAGTCTATCAATCTGATATATTATTTAATATTTGCCCATATTATCTATTCTGCAGAAATTTTACATGATAAAATAATAAATATAAAAGAGATCAAGCAAATGATGGTGGGATTTTTGATACTACTTATGAACGTACATTATGGGATATACCCATTGGCACAGTAACTATAGGAGGCCCCTTCCGCTGTCTGGGCATGCTGAGAGTTGTAGTTTTGCAACAGCTGGAGGCACACTGTTTGGAAAACACTGCTCTAAAGTTAAAAGGGTACTTCAATGCTTCAGCGTTCTGAACATTTTGTTCAGAACGCTCAGAGCCAGAGGCCGTGATTGTGACGTCATGGCCACACCCCCTCCATTAATGTCTACAGGAGGGGGCGTGTAACCAGACACGCCCCCTCCCATAGACATGAATGGAGGGGGTATGTCTTGATGTCACTACCACTGCTGAAGGAACCTGGCATTTGTTTAGAACGCCGGGTGCTGCGGGAGATCGCGAGGCCCCAGCAATGGATCCCCAGCGATCAGACATCCTATCCCCTATCATTTGGATACAGGATGATATGTCTAGCAGCGGAGTACCCCTTTAAATTTTAAAGTTATTCATATGTAATAATCAGAATATCAATGTTCTGCTTTAAGTTTAAGCTACCTTAAGTATGACTTACTGTTGTTTAGCAAAACATTAACGAATTATAGAGACAAAGAGTCAAAAGTTTTGATTGGTCGGGGTTTGCTAGAAGAAGCCAGGAGAAATGCTCAGCTAAGTGTTTCTCTCCCCAGCTCGCTGGAGAAAACAGATTCTTTGGTAAGTCTATGGAGCCCGACTCCTGCAGCTAGACAGAGAAAGCAGCGAGATGGGAAGGGAAGAGCTTAGCTGAGCGCTTCTCCCGCCTCATTCGGCGATTGTTGGTGAGTCTAAACACCGAGACCCCAACTGAACAAAACTTTTGACATTTCTGTATGACATGTAAAAAGTTTTGTGAAACAACAGTAATGATTTAAGGAGTGGTCTTTTTGATGGGTGGAATCTAAGGGATCGTATGATCAATGTATTTACATGATGTGTGTACAGTATATCATGTTGTATCTTCACTTTTCAAATAGCCTAGGACAAATTTTCAGCCTCCGAATATAAATAATGATGGTTCCCATAAGATGGCTATAAGTAGAGGTTTGAAAAATGTATTTAAAACAAACATGTATAAAAAAAAACAATAAATAATAATATATATATATATATATATATATATATATATTTTTTTTTTATTTTTTTTTTACAATACATAAACTTTATATGCTGAAACTGGAATTCCTTAAAGAGAACCTGTAACAGTGAAAATGCAGTCGGCTTTACCAGCATCGTGTTATAGAGCAGGAGGAGCTGAGCAGATTGATATATATTTTTGTGGGAAAAGTTCCAGGATAACTTGTCATTTATTCATATAAATATCTGGTCATTCTGGACTAAGTAGACAAGTGGGCGGTGCTAATCAGTGATTGACAGCTGTCTAATTATGAGTATGCATGCACAGAGAGCTGTCAATCTCTGAGTTGGACCGCCCACTTGTCTACTTAGCCCAGAATGATAGAGATTCATATGAATAAATGACAAGTTATCCTGGAACTTTTCCCATAAAACTATATATCAATTTGCTCAGCTTCTTCTACTTTAGAACATGATGCCTGCAGATTGGACTGAAGATATGACAGGTTCACTTTAAAGCCAGTTAAATGGTTGTCTTGCCTGTAGAGAAAGAAACATATTTGTAAGGCTGCATTCACACCATGTTTTTTCAATACAGTTTCCATATACGTTTTCTATGTGAAAACCGTACGGAACTGTATTGAAAACCGTATGCATTGACTCTCCATTGAAAACCGTATGCCAAAAGATGCATCAGGTTGTGTCCGTTTTGCATCATGTACGGTTTTGTCAGTTTTTTTTTCCCGTACCCAAAACCATAGCCTACCATGGATTTTGGTCCGGTGAAAAACTGTATTAAAACATATACCTTTTTTTTTAACATGGGAGTCAATGGGAACCGTACAGAACCGTATGTGCATACCGTTCCATACGGTTTTTGACTTTCTTGTAATTTTTTTTCTTGTCATTTCAATCAAACAGTGAAAAGTTAAAAACGTATACAATTTTTTTCTTAAAAAACTGATGCAACCGGACATCATTTTTCAAAACATATACGGTTTTTAACTGTATACGGGTTAAAATTTGTACACACGTTTTGATACAGTTTAGTCAGGTTTTGAGGAATCAGTTTTTCTTCCAAAACCTGATACGGGAACTGCATTGCAAAAATGTGGTGTGAATGCACCCTAAATGTGATTCCTAGTATGTCAAAAGAGTGCAGACATGAAGAGGTGCAAAAACTTGTATAGGAGATACTTTTTTTTACTTGTTAGGCTGGGTCCACACTACGTTTTGTCCCATACGGGAGCGCATACGGCAGGGGGGAGCTAAAAGCTCGCACTCCCGTATGTGACCGTATGCGCTCCCGTATGCCATTCACTTCAATGAGCCGACCGGAGTGAAACGTTCGGTCCGGTCGGCTCATTTTTGCGCCGTATGCGCTTTTACAACCGGACCTAAAACCGTGGTTGACCACAGTTTTAGGTCCGGTTGTAAAAGCGCATACGGCGCAAAAATGAGCCGACCGGACCGAACGTTTCACTCCGGTCGGCTCATTGAAGTGAATGGCATACGGGAGCGCATATGGTCACATACAGGAGCGCGAGCTTTTAGCTCCCCCCTGCCATATGCGCTCCCGTATGGGACAAAACGTAGTGTGGACCCAGCCTTACTTGGAAATTTTGTTCCCCTTAAACCTTTTTCCTTATTATCACTAGGATAAAATGAAAACAGAAGAAACCCCAAAAAACGACATTATAGTATTTACAATTGAAGTTAGTTGGCCTACACAATATGAATCATGAATACAATTTCTCATGCATGTTGATGTTTTGCATTATTCTTGCTGTCTTGCAGGCCTTCACGAGCACCATAGAAAAAGATAAGCACTTGGCTGTGGGGTATTTTCAACGTGGCGCTGTCCTCTTCAAGAAGGGCCAGTAAGAGACACCACAACTTTTAGGCTGGGTTCACACCACGTTTTTACAAATATGGTAACCGTATACTGTTTTCCGCAAAAAAACGTATACGACCGTATCCGAAACCGTATGCATAGAGAATGCATTGTAAACCGTATTCCAAATGTTGTGTACGGTTGCATCCGTTTTGCCTCGGATACGGTTTTGCCGATTTTTCAACCGTAGGCTAAAACGCTGTCGACCACGTTTTTGCCTCCGGTTGGAAAACCGTATGCGAACCGTATGCGGTTCTTTTAACATTGCTGTCTATGAGAACCGTACACAGAATTTCAGAATACGGTTGTATACGGTTTTTCTAATCCGTTTTTGGAGTTGACACATGCGCAGATTGGAATTTCAATAGAACAATAGTAACTTTATTAAATTGCTGGAAAACTGATTCCAACAAAATAGCAAAACCGCGCGCAAAAACTGATGCAAACGGATAGAACCATACGGGGAAAAACCGTATACGTTTTAATTTGGAGTCATACGGTTGGATAAGGTTGCATACGGTTTTTGCCATATACGTTTTTTAGCGGAAAACCGTATACGGTAACCGTATTTGAAAAACGTGGTGTGAACCCAGCCTTATACAGCACTTTTTAACATTTAGTAATGCTCCATCTTTGGTTAACATTTTCCCTGTAACCAGTATAGGAACAATTTAGCAGCTTTTTTCATTTATGTTTATATAGTTTGTATCTATAGTATTTGCTGTTGTCTGATCTTAAAGGGGTTATCCAGCGGATAGGGGATAAGTGTCCCATACGGTGTCCCGCTCTCCTCATGAATGGGGGCATGTCGACCAATGCACAAAGCAGTGGCCAACAGGCTCCCTCAATGCATCTCTATGGGAGAGCTGGAGAAACGGTGCCGTGCTGAGTTCAATACACTCCATTCATGCCTAGAGCCTGGCCGCGGGGCAGTACATCGCAGGGGTCCCAGTGGTTGGACCTACCGCTATCTGACACTTATCTCCTATCCTGCGGATAGGGGATACATTTTTAAATACTGGATTACTCCTTTAACATTACTGTACATCATTATCTATACATAGGATGTGGTTATAGGGAGGGGTCAGAGGTAATAGTTGCATAATATAAGAAAGAAGCAATACCGTGCACTCACCGCATAGTCTGTGTAGTCAGTCCAGGAGGCTCAAGGTCCGGGAGATGTCCATAGATGGCACCGAAGCGCTAGGAGCGCTTCGGTGCCATCTATGGACATCTCCCGGACCTTGAGCCTCCTGGACTGAAAACACAGACTATGCGGTGAGTGCACAGTATCGCATCTTTGTTATATTATGCCTTGTTTCTTGACCCTGGATACGTTGCACCCTGCAGGTGTTTTGAAGTTATTGGCTGAACGGAGGATCGAGGCTTAGTACACACATAGTAGTGAATACGTTATTCTGGTTTCCATATAGTGGTGTGCCTCCTCCCTTCCTTTTTTTACTAGAGGGTAACAGTTGCACACATGCCTGGTGCCTTAAAGCGCAACTGTCATCAATATTTACCCCTAACGCTATACAAAGCATGTAAAAGCTGTGTAGCACAGTACTGCAGGCATACATTTTATTGTCTAATCGTTGGCTTTATGATTGTAAAAACTGCTTTATCCATAGTCATGCACAGTCAGAGAGGCGTGGCGGGGGGTCCACAATGCCATGCCTCTCTTGAACAACGTCACAGCATCTCGGCCCTGTGTGAGAAACATACAGCTCCTCCGTGCATGGTCTCCGACCAATAGAGGCAGAGAGCTTTCCGAGCACTGTAATGGACTGTAATGGTCGCAGACGGCGCATGCATGGAGGAGCTATATGGGGGAGATTTATCAAAACCTGTCCAGAGGAAAAGTTGTTGAGTTGCCCATAGCAACCAATCAGATCGCTTCTTTTATTTTGCAGAGGCCTTGTTAAAAATGAAAGAGGCAATCAGATTGGTTGCTATGGGCAACTGGGCAACTTTTCCTCTGCACAGGTTTTAATGAATCTGTCCCTATGTCTCTCACATAGGGCCGAGATGCTGTACTGTTGTTCAAGAGAGGCGTAGCATTGGGGACCCCCGCGATGCTTCTCCGACTGTGCATGACTCTGGATAAGATCAGTTTTTACAATCATAAAGCCAACGATTAGACAATAAAAGGTATGCCTGAATTACTGTGCTACACTGCATTTACATGCTGTGTATAGCGTTAGGGCTAAATATTGATGACAGTTGCGCTTTAAGGTTCCTCTGCTATATTAAAAGACAACAGTTTTATACATGGCTCACAGTAGAAAGGCTTATATTATGTTATGCTCCTGCCTACGCACCTTAATCATTAGCTCAGTCTATTCATGTCACAAGGTCCTGTTCACACGGACTAAAATTACAGTATATCATGGCCCAGATTCATCAAACGGTGTGAGAGAAAAAGTGGAGAGATTTTCCCACAGCGACCAATCACAGATCAGCTTTCACTATACCAGAGCTCGTGAGCTGAGCTGTGATTGGTTGCTGTGGGAAAAATCACTTTTTCTCTCACATATTAATAAAGAAATAGTAAGTGCTGATAGGGGTTTACAGAAATAGTGATACGTGATAATATTACTAATGCATACCTGAGATCTGAGACAATGGCGAATTTGTCACGGTAGAAAGCTTGTCAACAGAGCAGGTAGTTCCAGTGGGAATAGTGGTAAACTGTACCAATAGGATATTTATTTGATCTTAATTTGATCTATAGGACATTGGTTTTCAATAACATGTAGGTACTGGAGTTATACCTAATGTACAGTATTGCCTGGTTTACAGGGTTATTAGCCGACTGGGTAAATGCTGTGCTCTATAACCGTTCCTTTCACATACCCGTGTTGGCTCTAAAAACAAATAACACATAACCAGTTTTGATCCTCTGGAACTTAGAAACCTTGCGTTGTTCCTGATTGCAGGTATGGAAGTCACAAGTAAGTAAATCCACAATGGACAAGTTAACACGCAATGAATATGCTCAGTACATTACCGGCCGTAGTTGCTACGATGTCTGTCATGTTGCTACGGTCCCACGCAGCTTCATCACCCGATGAAGCTGCGAGATTGCAGTGAAACGCGTTGCATTTTGAGATTAAAACATTTTCAATTTTTACCTGTCTCCTGCTGAGTTTATCCTGCGCCTCGTGGAGCCGGCATCCTATGTGAAGCCCTATCTTTCCCTGGAACTATACTAGCCGCAGGGCAGCGGATCACTCACTATCTTCACGTGCCTACCATTGTTGTGTATGTTGTTACACAACAATTTGGGGTGAGCGGCTTTCATGCCTAGCCTTTTCATTTATATATATATATATATATATATATATATATATATATATATATATATATATCTTTTAATGCACCATGGAGTGCTCTCTTATCTCCTTTTAGAACATAGATTTTGGCACAGGGACAAAGGATACAGAATATTACACTTTTAGTTTTACAGTGGATGTGATGTTTTATTTTATATTGGGTGTTATCCGCCTGGTTCTGAACCATTAAAGTAGGAGAACTGTTGTTCATGGCTTTGCATGCACTGCATTGTCTACACGGGTAAAAATAAAAATGCATGTTCTTGATTAGTCTGTTCTTTTGATGTTAAGGGTTCCCTCCTGGTCTCCTGTATCTGTTTTTTGTGTTTTCTTAAGTTGTTCCTCCTCATATCCCTCAGTTATAATTTTTTCTTCATTTGGTTGGCTTCCTGATCATATTGTTCTATTTCGCTACAGTTGCGACGAACTCTTAAGAATTGGCTAGTGATAGTGAGGTCTAAAAAGTCAGGGGACACTTGACTGTATGATGCGGTAAAGTTTAAAAAGAAAGTAGTTTTATTAATGGTATATGAAAACATGGTCAGAGTGTCCTCACTGCCTTCACAAATAAAAATTACATCATCAATAAAACGTGGCCAGAGGATGAGGCCTGCGCCCAAGTGGCCCCCTGGGTAGATGGCCGTCTCCTCCCACAGGGCCACGTTTTTAAATAACATTAATAAAAACACTTTCTCTGGTAGACCACTGGTGTATGGCGGGGACCACGGGTGTAGCAGACTGAGTGGTGGGATCAGATATTATTAACCCCTGGGGCACGATGTTGTTAACCCCTAGTGTTCGTGACGCCAGGATGCGGTTGTATGGTGTGGGCCACTGCCGACAACCAAGCCAAAGCGGCATATATTAAATGAGAGTCCAAAGCAGGTTTTGAAGCAACTGGAACTTTACTGAAAAAGGCAGTATAACAGTTCTTACAGATAGCCAACTTCCACAGAGGCAACTGGGACACAGGGAATCTCTCAGGCTTGCTTGGACTTGTAGTAGTAATAATAAGGATGATGGAGGCCACTGTGCTACTGTTATGACTTTTGTAGGGACAGTAGAGACTTGACTTGTAGACACAGAAGACTTACAGATTAGATGTGGCTGCAGACTTGTAGGCTTTGGCCTAGCTGTACAGGACTTGTACAGGACTTGTGCTTCTTTGTCCAGGAAGAGAGCAGGAACTAAGGGGGAGATTTATCAAAACCTGTGCAGAGGAAAACTTGCCCAGTTGCCCATAGCAACCAATCAGATCGCTTCTTTCATTTTTCACAGGCCTTCCTAAAAATGAAAGAAATAAGCTGATTGGTTGCTATGGGCAACTGGGCAAGTTTTCCTCTGCACAGGTTTTGATAAATCTCCCCCTAAGAGAGCTAGTGTGGAGACTACAGCCCCTTATATATCAGGGGCTGGACTAAATCCCATTGGTAGCGGGTTGCCTGTGGTCACCTGTGCCTCCAGGTGTCAGGTAATCACATATCACATGACAGATCACATGACCTTAGGAAGGTCCTATGCAGTTTAAACATCTTAATAACCTTTGCACATAGCTTATATTCACTGTACAATACCTATAATAAATGTACATAATTAATATACATTAGAATACCATAATAGTGACCTATGGCGACCCTGCAGGAGAGCTTTGTGGACTTGAGGGACTCTACCTGAGGGGACTTTAGGACTGTACAGGACCATGTTCTTTACCGGGACACATTTCTTTTTAAACTTCACCGCATCATACAGTCAAGTATTAGTCAAGGTTTTTAGACCTCACTATCAGTATCCGTGATAACAAAATACACACCCAGACCTATAATAAGCCAACGGACAGTAACAGCCTGATCCACATGGACATTTGCCATCTACCCATATGGCTCAGCAATGTCCCCCTAGTCAATTCTTAGGACTTCGTCGCAACTGTAGCGAAATAGAACAATATGATCAAGAAGCCAACCAAATGAAGAAAAAAATTATAACTAAGGGATATGAGGAGAAACAACTTGAGAACACACAAAAACAGACACAGGTGACCAGGAGGGAACCCTTAATATTAAAAGAACAGACTAATCAACCACATGCAGGAAATTTGGATGATGAGCGGAATCCAAAAATCCAGATACCAATCACCGTAAACATAATTTCCTATTCCGCAAAATAGTGAAACGGCATTGGCACCTCGTGAAAAGTTCCCCCTCCTTCGTGTATAAAAAAAGCACAAAATGATGGCAACTGGATAGCTCCCACTATTAAGAAGACTATGGCCCTCATTTGTAAGTCTATCTTGCTTTATTACCCAACTGCTTTTTTCCCCTGGTATTTATTATTATGTCGCATCCTGTTTGTCGCACGTGGGTTTTGTTGGTTTTGGTTTCCAACTCCTCTGAGCTGTCGGGAAAAAATCCACAACAATACAACAAATTCGGGTTGGAAACCTTAATAAATACGTGGGAAAGCTCAGAAATGTCGGGTAACGCCCCTTTTTCGGGTTTGGGAGAATCCACATCGGGTCCGTCGGGAAAAAATGTTGCATCGTGTCACAGACTGGCGCACGATGTCTGCGACATGGCGCAGACAAAGATGCGACAAAAAAACCCGAGAAAAGAGGTCGGGTTTAGAATAGTAAATGAGGGCCTATAACTTTAAAAAATCACACAGAAACATTTCTTCAGTCAAGAAATGTTTTTTTTTTACCCATGTAGACAATGCAATGCATGCAAAGCCATGAACAACAGTTCTCCTACTTTAAAGGGGTACTCCGGTGCTTAGACATCTTATCCCCTTTGGATAGGGGATAAGATGTCTAAGCACCGGAGTACCCCTTTAATGGTTCAGAACCAGGCGGATAACACCCAATATAAAATAAAACATCACCTCCAGTGTAAAACTAAAGGTGTATTATATCGGATCCTTTGTCCTTGTGCCAAAATCTATGTTGGCCGTACAATATCCAAAGGAGATTTGAAGGACATCCTTTGTCCATTCATTATAGGGAAAAATACCACCAGTCTGCTATAGGATCAACATTCTTTGGCATTGAAAAAGTGGCACCCCATTGATGGGGTGGCAATTATATTGCACAACTTTCAAGAACAGAATCTAAGTGGATATGTAACTTAAACTCATTGAAGCCATATGGACTCAATTCAGAAATTGAATTATTTGGTTTTCTGTGATGTGATGGGATAATTTTCCTGCCAGTAGTTCACATTAGCATGTACTTGATGTAGATTCCAATTCATATAACAACTGACAACAACGGGTTAACCTCTAGCGTGATTGCACTGACCAGTATAAGGACGGCCAGCCCCACCACAATCACTGCTCCAGACTAAGGAAACCGAGATGCAGTTTCCGAAACGCGTCGAAGTATTGTGGAGCCACCGCTTAACCCGGAAGTCGCAAGCACCTAGGTTGAGACGCCACCGGCCAGGCCCTTCTCCCGCTGTACTAATGCAGAGGATTTAATCTGGATAACATGCATGGGATCTACAAGGAACACCACAAAAATCATGGTACATGGGACCGCAGCAACACGACGGACATCGTAGACACTATGGCCAGTAATGTACTGAGCATATTCATGGCGTATTAACTCATCCACTGCGGATTTACTTACTTGTGACTTCCATACCTGCAATCAGGAACAACGCAAGGTTCCTAAGTTCCAGAGGATAAAAATTGGTTATGTTTTATTTGTTTTTAGAGCCAACACGGGTATGTGAAAGGAACGGTTATAGAGCACAGCATTTACTCAGTTGGCTAATAACCCTGTAAACCAGGCAATCCTGTACATTAGGTTTAACTCCAGTACCTACATGTTATTGAAAACCAATGCCCTATAGATCAAATTAAGATCAAATAACTATCCTATTGTGTCTATTCACACAGATCAACAGTTTACCATTATTTCCACTGCAACTGCTCTGCATATACCTGCTCTGTTGACAAGCTTTCTACCGTTACAAATTTGCCATTGTCTCAGATCTCAGGTATGCATTAGTAATATTATCACGTATCACTTTTTCTGTAAACCCCTATCAGCACTTACTATTTTTTTATTAATATATCTTACAATATTAGCACAACATACTGGGACGCTTGCATACAGTACAGCTGCAGCTAGGGGAATCCAGATTGTTACCAGATACAAGCGCTTGTGTTTTATATATTTTTAGAGCTTTTCTCTCACACAGTTTGATAAATCTGGGCCATGTGTTTTTCTTAGTATCTTGGATCCGTTGGGTCACACATTGACATTTAGCAATGTAATTAATTTGGAGTTCCAAATATACAAAATGCTAAATGGTAAAATGTCTCCAGCGTAAAAAGTAAAGGACAAATAACCAGGACTGTCTATAGTTAAGCACACTTCCTAGACCACCAAAAATACCCCCTGAATTTCTGATTAGGTCAGGGGTTACCATAAGAGTCCTCATGAAGACAACCCATTTATACAACACAGCTGGCTAACCTGATGACCCTGAAGAAGCTCTGGCTTGTGATATGTGTCGGCCATTTAACTGGCTGTGGGAAATACTAATAAAGACTCCTAGATACTTATTCCTGTGCCGCATTCTTTGGTAACAAGTAATATATTTATGTACAGGTATAACCAAGCACTCCAGGACTGGTCCCACTGCTTTACAGAGCTAAGAGGCAACCAACTCATTGACTACAAGATCCTGGGTCTGACATTTAAGCTGTACAGCTGTGAGGTGAGAGAAAAGTCAGGCATAAACGTGATAGAAACATGAGAGTTATGGCTGTGGGTTCGTCCACATGAAGTAGTTGCAATTGTGGTGACCCAGTACCGGAGATGTTGCCCTGTACCCTTGCTTCCCTGTCAGGCAGCCTCCTTCAGTGTCCCCAGGGCCCCTTGCACCTGTTTCCCCCCTGTACACTGTTCTGCAGTGTATTGTATTGTATTAGAAAATGTGTTGTATCTTTAAGAGTTATGTCATGTGATTGTTACCCAGGAGGTATCAGTGACCAGGTGATCCCAAGAGTAACCTATGGGCTCCCTGCTAGTCTCCCCCATATAAGCCCTGGGTGGAGCTTCTCTCTTGGATCTCTTATCTCTTGCTTCCTGCTGAGGTCCAGTGCAGTCGCCTAGTGTGTGTGTCCATAGTGTTGGAGACCTCAAAGTCCAGTCCTGCAGCCACCATCAATTCAAGTAAGCTAAAATCACAGCTTTATGAGTCAAGTCAGTCCCTGTCATCTGTCAAGTCAGTGTGGTCTGCATGCCCTACTACAAGTCCCAGCAAGCCCTTAAGGTCTCTGCGTCACTGGTCCCTCCTTGGGCCCTGGCTGAACTGTATAGACTGTGCCAACTGTCTACCCTCAGTTACCGTTGTCCTGAACTTGGCGTCAGAGTCTTTATTGCCCCTGTGCCTAGCCCAGGATCCAGCGGTATACCTTCAGGTGGTTATAGGCTAAACCACGCCCTGGCGTCACAAATACAAGGGGTTAATGCCATCTGCCCCTAGGGTAACAACATCTGCCCTCATCACACCCCGCTACCACACAACCGTAACCTTACAAACATAGAAAACAAGTAGACCAGTAGCTTATGACAGATCTCTTCATGGCTCTATTTTTATTCTAAGGCTCACTATCCCATCAGTAACTGATGCAGATTTTAAGTATTTATGTATGAAGCTATTTGGACTTGGTTGTCCTGTATACTAAAGCGACCTTCCAATTTTCCATAACAATTCCACAGTAATTGCTGAATGTAGTGTTAAAATTCGTGGCCCCTTCAGTTTAGTCAACAGTTCATTAGAGAACTGGAGGGTCGCTTCAAGGTCGCTTTAAAGGGAACCAAGCACTAGATTTTGCCATATATACAATGCTTGGCAACATGTTATAAATGATAAAATATTTATCCTCACCCCAGGGAATGCTTTTGCCCCCAGGGATGGGGAGGATATGAAGTTTGTATGTTACTACCGATACCCGTAAGTAGTCCACTGAGCAGGGAGTTACACTTACCTAGTCCCATTGTTCCGGCCCACGTCATCACTCTTCTCCCTAAGCAGACGGAGCAGAGCTGTGAATTGGGTCGTCATTGACGCTGAGGGGACGTCACTATGCGACGGGACTAGGTAAGTATAACTCCCTGCCCAGAGGACTACTCACAGGCGCTGCGGGGGTAACTTGCAAACTACATATCCTCACTATCCCTGGGGCAAAAACATCCCCCATGAATGGTGGGGATAAAGATTTTACCATCTACCATGCATTGCCAAGCGTTATGTATGGTAAAATCTAATACTTGGTTCCCTTTACATCATCACCAATCCAGATTGTTTGTGGTCAGAGGCGTAGCTTGTAGCTTCTGGGCCCCGATGCAAAATCTGAAATAGGGCCCCATATGCCCAATTATAATACCAGTCACTTATGGGGAAGAGGTGCTTTGTGGCCCCCTTAGGTACCAGGGCCCCGGTGCGACTGCCACCTCTGCTACCTCTATAGCTATGCCCGTTTGTGGTATTTAGCTGCATTTGGTTTAATGTAACTGAGCTGCAATACCACACACTGCCTGAGAAAAGGTGTGATGATGTATTTGGATTAAATCGGCTCTCATCAACCAAGCAGAGCCATAGCCCATTTCGGTATCTTTTTATTTAGAAATCCAAAGAAGCATGAGGAGCAGAAAACAAATCTGTCACGTATTAACATACCCCAATTGGTTAAAATATGGCGAGCATAAATATAAGTGTAATGAAGAAGAAAGCACCAGGCACTGTCTACTCGACTGTAGGTTAAATATAAGTATGTCAGCATTTCTGTCTAATATTTGGCACTAGCTTTAATAATGTTATACTTTTTTTCAGGTCCTGTACAATGTTGCACTTGCAAACACAAAATTGGGTAATTGGGCAAAAGCAGAAGAAAGCCTCATCATAGCCATCAGTCAGAAGGCAGAGCCGCGACACGGCACTAAGATAGAGAAGGCAATGCAGGATATCCTGGTGAGACTTGATGTAGAAACTTGTGCAGTTGTGAATTCATGGTGCAGGATTGTACGCGTTTTTTTGTTCTGGGTGGCTGGCTGGCTAACCCTAGATTTCTCCTGCTACTGTTACTATTTTACATGTTACTTCTTTCTATTACTATGTAATATTTTTTTTAAAGGGGGAAATTTTAGGGCAACGAATGTTCATTCCCAATTATTGCCTATTGTAAAAGACCAAGTGCTCAGCTGACTAGCAAACCCTCATCCATCAGCTGATCACATCTTTTAAGGGGCATAAAAATTGATTGGGGGCAGCACATTAACCCATGTAAACAGGGGATGAGACAATAATACAAGTAAGTGGCTGCACAAACAATCAAGTGGATTGTTCACTGAGCCGCTTAGTCCCGGCAATTGCCATGTATAAATTGTCCTTTCAATGAGCACCAATTGATTTATTTAGAGTCTAGTCCAGTGTTTTCCAAACGGTGTGTCTCCAGCTGTTGCAGCCGAAGGCTGGAAGTTGTAGTTTTGCAACATCTGGGGACAGGCCCACATTTATCAAACTCTGTGAGGGTGTATGCACACCATGTTTTCAGGCTGGGGGAGGAGAAAACCGTGCACTCCTATACCCCAGCCAGACCGGCACTGAAATCCTTTGACTTTAATGAGCTGACAGGAGTCATCGTTTGACTCCGGTCGGCTCATTTTTGACCCGTATCCGGTCTTCTGACCGGACCTAAAACCTTGGAATACTACGGTTTTAGGTCCGTTCACAAAACTTGATACGGTGCTGAAATGACCCGACCGGAGTCAAACGGTGACTCCGGTCTGCTCATTAAAGTCAAAGGATTTCAGCGCCGGTCCGGCTGGGGTACGGGAGCGCCCGGTTTTCTCCTCCCCCAGCCAGATCCGGCAGCTGTAGCCTGAAAACGTGGTGTGCATACACCAGAGAGAGAAAGTTTAGTGATTTTCCCACAGCAACCAATCACAGCTCAGCTTTCACTTTACCACAGCTCATTAGCTGAGCTGTGATTGGTATCTTTGGGAAAATCTCTCCACTTTTTCTCTCACTCAGTTTGATAAATCTGGGCCATAATATCTGTTTGGAAAACATTAATCCAGTCAATCGGCACTAAAGTAGTTATCTGCCCGTCTATAGAACCCTTCATCTATTATTACTTTGCTTGTTTTACATTTTTTTATCTACTCATAATCTACTCATTTATGTAGACATTTCAGACTTAATTCGCCTCATAAATTTATATTAGTTTATATGTAGACACATGTGTTCATATGTTTATGTTTGCCTTTCAAAACTTTGCTTTTAAATGGGAACTGTCATTAAAAAAACTTTATATGTCGTGGAAACCTATTAAATGTTTTGATCAGTCAGGGTCTGCGTGTTGAGACCCTGACCAATCCCTAGAGGAGTGTGTGCTAAGTGCATTCTCTGCTGACTCTGTACCACATGACTGGTCTCATAATGGAAGTTTATAGGAGTGTCTTAGTCCAATAGACAGAGAGGAGGGACTGAAGCATCTCTCCCCTCTTGTTTTAGCTTTTCGTCATGTCTGAACCCTCAGACATGTCAAAACTTTTGAGCCCTTGCATGAAGGTGACATGTGTTCCCCCTCTTTCATTTCATGTGTGGTCTCGCGGTAGTGTATTGCATACCGTACCTAGTGTAGTGGTCCCCAAAGTCAGAGTAACTACGCTCAGGTAGGGTCCCCCAGGTGGGACAGCCCCTAGTCGCCTCTTCTCTACTCTAATTCTATACTGTTAATACATGTATATATTTGGTAATAATGTATATTTAATATAATGTATAGTACTTACCTTGTTTAGCGACGCAGGACCTTAGGTCATGTGACCACGTTAATATCCTCTATGGTATGTTGGAGGACCTTTGGAGGTCCTTGGGTCACGTGTTACCCACAATCCTTTGTAATGGTGATTGACACAAGTATGGACCAATTAGCACTAGTCCAGCCCCTGCCCATATAAGGGAGCTGCGTACAATTATCGCTCTCTTGGGTTGCTGCTCTAGCGGATGCCGGACTAGCAGGACGGATCTGCGCCACTTGCAAAGACACGCTAGGCCTGAAAACCTACCGGCCTCAGCGGAACTTAAACCGTGAGTTCTAAGCTACCCCCGCTTAAACCGTGAGTTCTAAGCTAGCGTGACTTCTGGACCACAACTAAATCCCCTAAACCCTAAATCCAGTGGAACAGCGCATATTATCCTAAAGACTCTAAATTGCTAAAGTCCCAACCTTTGTCAATCTCCAAAGAAAGCTTTCATGTATCGCAACTTTTCCGGTTATGAAGCTTGCATAAAATCTTCAGTAAAAGTTACAACTGTTTCAGAAAACTCTTTGGTTGTGAACATTCCCTTATTATCTACCTCCCTATCGCTCTTGGGAAGGGTGGCGGTAGGACAAGCATTACTGAGGAGCCCTCACCCTGGCGTCACGAATAGCAAGGGTTAACAAGCACCCTTTAGTCACCTTACAGCTACACTCCCCATACCCAACTCCCCCAGGCTATCACACATGCTTAGTGAATACGCCTAAATGTAGTTTTTACCTTCCCTGCTCCAATGCAGTATACTTTGCAACAAGCCACAGTGGGCAAGAAAAAATATTCCTCCAGCTCCTCCTTTGGAGGAGCTGGAGGAACATTTTTTCTTGCCCACTGTGTCTCCGGGATATGGCCTGCTCTCTAGTCTCCGTGCTCTCCCATATGAGTTGCCCTACTATGGACTTCTGCAGCAAATGATGAGCTGGATTATGAACTTCATTTTTGTATTTTTTTGCAACAAGCCCCCTTATTCTGATAAGTTTCCATTGCCTGGTATAAATAACAAGTTAGATGTTGTTTTTTTTTATGTGCAATGACATTTCAGCCATGCCAGATAATGATGTGTATGGAAACCACAGTAGGAAGCTACAATGATAAAGCAATATATATTTAGTAATAGTTTCACAAGGCTATGTAAGACCAGAAAGTGTTATTTAAAGGGGTATTCCAGGAAAAAAACATTTTTCTTTTTTAATATCAACTGGCTCCAGGAAGTTAAACAGATTTGTAAAAAACTTCTATTAAAAAATCTTAATCCTTTCAATAATTATCAGCTGCTGAAGTTGAGTTGTTGTTTTCTGTCTGGCAACAGTGCTCTCTGCTGACATCTCTGCTTGTCTCGGGAACTGCACAGAGTAGAATAGGTTTGCTATGGGGATTTGCTTCTAAACTGGGCGGTTCCCGAGACACGTGTCATCAGAGAGCACATAGACAGAAAAGAACAACTCAACTTCAGAAGCTCTGAAAGGATGAAGATTTTTTAATAGAAGTCATTTACAAATCTCAACAATCCAAGTAGAAACACTATCCGGCACTGCTATACAGGGAGTGAACGTAAGTCCGCAATTAAAGTGCAAGTGTGGATATAGTCCTAGGGGTGGTGCTCGATCTAGCAGAGAAAGAAGAATTACAACATGGCAATGTAGAAGAAATGATGGCACTCACCCGATGAATGGACTTGTAAGGATGACTTTTATTACGTGCTTGTCAACCAAAGTGCATGTGCATGGCAGCGTTCAGGCAGGTAAGAGCAGGCAAGGACACCGGGAGAACCAACACGCTGCACGCTGGTGCTCCCGTCGTCCTTGCCCGCTCCGCAGGTTGTAGACCACTGTCCTATACTGTACATTGCACGGATCCCTCAACATACAATGGTTTCAACAAACGATGGTCCGTGTGGAACGGATTACCATCGTATGCTGAGGGACCACTGTATGTGAGTCATACTCGGAATATGTTGAATATGTTTTTGAATATGTTTTTTCTCTGTCTCCATTTCATGAACTTAGGGAGAACATAGATGAAAATAACAGCTTTTATGTTTTCCTACAACTCCCTGGAGTTGAAAATTGTTCAGAATAGCAAAAAATAGAATCTAATACTCAGGGGCAAGTTGAAGAATTTTCCATAGATTGTGAAAGAACATCTATGGCGCTGCAGTGTTGAGCTTTCAGATGGCGGCACCCAATGGATTCCTAGCTGCTGTATAATTCCTATACGTGGGCTGACAGCTATTTTTACCTCCAGCACTTTGAGCCGTCTGTTAATTGTTTCACAGTCCAATGTTCTGAACATAAGAGAGAGAAACTTTCGAGATCCTCCATATCTCTGGGGGATTTATTAAGATTATATGATGAAATGATTAAATAGCATTTGACTATATAGATATATATATATATATATATATATATACACATATATATATATATATATATATATATATATATAGTGTTCTTTATCTTTATATATACAGTGATCCCTCAACATACAATAGTTTCAACATACAATGTTTTTTTCTGGACCATTGTAACTTGAAACCAGACTCAACATACAATGTACAGAAAGTCCAGATCTGTGAAACGTGTCACAGCTGGAGGAACTGACCAATCAGAATGAGGCATTTTACTGGTAAATCACCTGTATTACTGAAGTGTATGCACTGACTGGCTGTCCGGTAGCGCCCCCTACAGTACAGGGAGGAACTACACGTTCTGTACTACTCCTTACCTGTGCCAGGGTTAGCTGCTCCTTTGGACACCAAGTAAGGGTGGCTCCATTTGGGACACTGGGTGTACTGTATAGGACCCTGAAGAAGCTCCTGTCCTCTACATAAACCATTGTTTCCCAACCAGGGTGCCTCCAGCTGTTGCAAAACTACAACTCCCAGCATGCCCGGACTGCCAACGGCTGTCCGGGCATGCTGGAAGTTGTAGTTTTGCAACAGCTGGAGGCACCCTGGTTGGGAAACACTGACATAGACAGTGATTACAGCTCCCAGAAGCTTTTTCTTACTTTTATATATAAGGATTTGCTTTATCTCTATTAGTTATCTACTTATTTTTCTTTAATCCTCACTTTTTCCTATTTTTGGATGACATTTTGGGGGCTTCAGAACCAATTACCAGGTTTCCATAGAGTTATGGTCTCAACATACAATGGTTTCAACGTACAATGGTCGTCCTGGAACCAATTAATATTGTAACTTGAGGGACCACTGTACACACTGTGTCTATGAGAATTATAGCTTGCACTGAACACTACCTTGCTGTAATTACATGTTAACTATTCTCTATCCACATCTTTAGAAACAAAAGGACTTTCCCCCTATTGTGATGCCAAAAGGAAGGTTATTTCAGCCTAGTGAGAGACTTGTGGAGCAACTGGAGAAGAAGGACTACTTGGGTAAAGCAACGGTATGTTCAGAAAGTGGCGCTGTGTCATACAATAGTGTGAATCCTATCATAAGGGGGAGAGAATAGGGCACTGAAGTGAAAAATAGCAATAGGTATTGTTGTGACTTACTAAAAAACAAAATATCTAAGAATACATTTGTCATGCTTCTTTAGGCACTAAAGCCCAATTCAGATCTAAGTACACAAGAAAAAGGGATACGCGCCCCTAGTGTAGTATATCAAAGAATAATAATGAAATGATAAGCGGGTTTACACTCACCATGTGGGGTTGTGCTAAGAGCACAACACCTCGGTAGACATCTGGTTAAATGTGGTGCTTGGATCTGCAGCCGTAGCTTATCCGGAATCAGCAATGCTGGCCAAGTGGAAAAATGCTCAAGATTAAACAAAATTTAAGCTCCTAGGCGCTGATCAAATAAAGTAGGTAGATGCGAAACAACGCGTTTCCGGTTCGTAATGGACCCTTCGTCAGGTAGGCCCGCACCTACCTGACAAAGGGTCCATTACGGACCGGAAATGTGTTGTTTTGTGCTAATAACTCCGTTATTTGGACAATATTTCTGTGTCCGCATCTACCTACTTTATTTGATCAGCGCCTAGGAGCTTAAATTTTGTTTAATTTTGAGCAATTCAGATCTAAGGCTGAGTCTTCAACATTTTTTTCACACGGCATTGGGGTAAGGCTATTATCCCACATGGTTTTGCAGCGTCTGTCCAAGATATACATCAGTCGACCCCCCCCCCCCCCCCCCCGATGTATACCATTTCATGACATCTATCATACGTAGGGTCCCATGTTAAAAACAAAAACATATATCATGCAGTACTGTATCCTGTGAAATCATATAAAGCTGAAGCCTGCACGGTTTAATCAAGTAAACACTGACACTCCTTTGGCCTCTGTTGGATCTATGGAAATGCTGGGAGCTTTATTGTCCTGTGAATAAAGTGTGAAATGATTCTTGATGGTTTTAGGCAGCGGAGAAGTTTAAGGGATTATCCACCATAAGGTGACTTTAGTACCTACGTGCCAGACAGTAATAAACATGCTAAGAAGGATATGTGTCTGCCTTGGAGATAAATGGCTGTGTTGTGAGATTACCATAACACTGTGACTATTATTTTGTGAACTGACTATTTCCTGTTGGAGTTTGTTCCCTTAAACTACAAGTCCCATGTTTAAACTACAAGTCCTTGTTTGTAAGTGTGAGGTCACTATTCTCCCTCCCACACATCAGCCACCCGTCCCATTAAAACACACCTGTGGTCCTTTCTATGCAATAGACCAATGCTTTCTGACCAGGGTGCCTCCAGCTATTGCAAAACTACAATTCTTGCAGAATGATCTCTCTCCCACCCACCTTTCCCTCCACTCATTGAAGCAAAGTCTGTCTTGGGCCACACTGCAACCTGGGAAAACCTGAGATGACTTTCACATCATTTTGTATGCTGTTAAAAATAAACATTGTGGCAAAAATCACAGGAGAGTTGCGAAATCACCATAAAACACAGGTACAGACACTATATCGAGAACTACACTAACTTTACAGCCCCTGTAGCATAGTCAAATAAAATAATCCCGGAATACCCCTTTAATAAATAGAATCAGTTCGAACAATGCTGCATTTTTCTTCTGTTTGCCGTATAGGTGTCTCCCTTCTCTTTCTGCGCATCCTGAGGTCAAACCATGATGATGCTGTATTTTTGTTGGGTTAATAAAAGTGGTATAGGGCTTGACAGAGATTGGAGCTGTGTGTATTTTTTATACATAGTTCCAAATCTTCTGGTGTGTTTTATGTGACCATTAGGTTACATCAATATTCTCCAACCTGTGGTTCAGGATTCACTTATGGCTCCACAAATATTGGCAACTTAAGATTCTATTTTGATCTAATGGCACCAGGGATGTCATAGCAATACTAGAACTTAGTACTTGGTAGGGATCGACCGATCATCGGTTTGGCCGTTAATCACGATTTTGGATGTTATCGGTATCGGCAATTACCTTGCTGATAATGCCCTAACAACCCCCCCCCCCCCCCCCGCACCGGCCAGAGACCGTCACCGCCGTCGCTGCCCCATTGCCTCCCCAATCCCCGGTTTTATCATTTCCTGTTGCCAGGGCCCGGGGTCCGCGCTACTTCTGGCTCCTGCTGCGTCCTGCGTTATGCTGTGCGCTGCGGGGCACAATGACGAGTGACGTCCTCAACACGACATCACCGTCAGTGCGCACAGTGACAGCTCAGGACGTCGCTGGAGCCAGAAGTAGCGCGGACCCCGGGAACAGGTAATTATAAAACCGGGGATGGGGGAGGCAATGGGGCAACAGCGGTCTCTGGCCGGGGCGGTGCGGTGGGGGGGTGCGGTGGTTGGACTAAGGACCAGCAGGAGGAGAGAAGCGGGTGGCAGTGGCGGCGGGGGGGGGGGGGGGGGGGGTCAGGGGGTGTGCTGAAATAGCCGATAACTTATACCGGAATATCGGTATAAGTTATCGGCTATTGGTCCACAAAGTATCGGTAACGGCCCTAAAAAATCAATATCGGTCGATCCCTAGTACTTGGGTCAAAGCCATATTTCAGGCATTTATCACTAAGATAAAATTCATCATTAGGTCATATATTTCATTGGCCTTTTTATTTCATGTTTGCTCCACAACAATATGCAAGGAGCTCAGTAATGACAGAAAAAAGAATGTTATCATTTAACTATTTGACGCCTCCTGAATGACTTGACTTGAGGTGTCTGGTTACAAGAAGACTCCGCTTAGGCTTTATACATTTTGCCTGGCTCTTACTTCATTTATCAGCTTTTCTCCAACCTACACAACGAAAGTAGCTAAACAAAATCCTAGGGAAAATCATCATTACTTTACACTATAGGAAAGATCGTTTTTCACATTTGTTTTAACAAAATCTGAAGTTGTTTCTAACTAATGAAGAATGTTATTGCTTTGCAGGTTGTGGCCTCGGTCATTGATAAAGACAAATTCTCCGGCTTTGCACCTTTGCAACCTCAGGTAAAGTTGAAATAATTTATTTATATTGATATCATACACACAGACCGACAATACATTGTCTGAGACATGCAGATGACATTAGACCATGTTAAATATAACCGGATCACCAAATTATAACCCGGTCTGACCATGGAGAGAGTGAGCTCTTTGTATAAAAAAACATTTATTGTAATCTTCTTGACATCATGGCAGACAGTACATAAAACAAGAAATCTTCATATAAAGGCAGTCCCTAGCATAAGTAAATAATGTAGGAGGGTTATGTAGGCATGTCCATAAATCTTGTCTCACCAGCTGGGATTTCTTCCTTAGTACTTTCTCCAGTGTGGTGGATCCATCTTGAAATGTCCATCAAAATGGCCGCCTCTGTTAGCTTCCTCCAGCTGTCATCCTCCTTGTGCTGGAGGGCTTTACAGGACTTCCTGGAGACCTTCGTCCGTTCCTCCCTTTTTCTCCACCTGGCTTTCCCTGGAGCAACTTATACTCAAATGATGGGTGTGTTTATGATGATTGAAGGTGTGTCCTTTATAAATGTGGGCGTGTTTATCCTAATTGATCATGTGTCTACTATCCATAAATATACAAATATTGTATATTAAAAGTATATATCTCCTTCTAGTGGTTTGGCTGAATATATATTTAACTTGTGGGTGTATACATTATGTCATGGCTATATTGTTATCTGATTGGATGGTACTAGCTCTACAAATATGGTACTTCTCTGAAGTCTCGACATGACTATTCTCCTGCTACATATATACTGAAATAGTATCTAGTGTGTCATGTTGTCTATCTATAGACATGATATCCTTTGAAAACTGATGAGCACGGGGCATGTACTGAATAACCTTGGTTATTATGTGATATTGAAAAATGACACACTTTTTATCATACCATGACCCAATAGTTTCATCATTATATATACATCACAGGGTTTTGGGGGAGTCCAACTATTTCCCTGTGGTCCCTTACACTTGTTACCTGTCTGCTCTCGGCAGACTGATCCTGAGCCTCCGCTACTTGGAAGCTGGGGTACATATCTGCGACAGTGCCTCCACCCAACAGAGCATCCGGGGGATGAATGTGGGCAGGGGCATAGCTAGAAGCCACAGGGCCCCAATGCGAAAAATTGTCCTGGGCCCCCCTACCCCCTGACAACCCGCTTTCCCAATCCCCGACGACCCCCTTACTCGGTCGCACAAAGACATCAGTGACTACAGCCCTGATGGGACACAGTCAGGAGAATACACAGTGATTTAAATGACTTACAGGCAGGGCTGGACTGGGACCAAAAAATAGGCCCAGGCATTTTAAAATAAGCAGCCCATTTTTATGGTGGGGGTCAGACTGCTGGGACCCCCATCTATCACCTCGGTTCAAGTGGCTCCCCAGCTGTTGCAAAGCTACAACTCCCATCATGTCTGAAGAGCATCAGGAATTAAGGAAGTTTCTGTTTTGCAACAGCTGGAGAGCCACAGAATGGGGTACAGTGTCACCCATCATGACTGCGGAACTGACAAGTGACTCCAGCTGATGGGACAGTCAGGAGAAAACACAATGATATCAGTGACCTGAGTGACATCTTTTCTGTTGTCTTTTCTTTGCTTCTTTATCTGGTCCAGACACCAGGACTTCTTCCAGCTCCATCTTCTCTGCAGAATCTGATGCCCGGACATCATTGGTTCCTTAATTTGTCAGCAGATCCAAATCCTCTGTATAAAGACAATATTCATTATAACACATTATAATTCTGCTAAATACTGAATATAATACCGCCACGTGCTGTACCCTCTAAATATATTAGTGCAACACACTGTACCTCCTGAATATAATACTGCCTACCACTGTACCCTCTAAATATATTATTGCAACACACTGTACCCCCTGAATATAATACTGTCACAACCTTTACCCCTGAATATAATACTGCCACACATTGTACCCCTGAATATAATACTGTCTACCACTGTACCCTCTAAATATATTATTGCAACACACTGTACTCCCTGAATATAATACTGCCACACACTGTACCCCTGAATATAATACTGTCACACACTGTATCCCCTGAATATAATACTGCCTACCACTGTACCCTCTAAATATATTATTGCAACACACTGTACCCCGTGAATATAATACTGTCACAACCTGTACCCACTGAATATAATACTGCCACACACTGTACCCCTGAATATAATACTGTCACAACCTGTTCCCCCTGAATATAATACTGCCACACACTGTACCCTCTGAATATAATACAGCCACACACTGTACCATCTGAATATAATACTGCCTGACACTGTACCCCCTGCATATAATACTGCGACACACTATACCCTCTGAATATAATACTGCCACACATTGTTCCCTCTGAATATAATACTGCCATACACCGCATTCCCCTCACCCCATGCTTGGTCAGCTTATCACCCTAATGCCCCCTCTCCTCCATCCTCGGTATTCTCATCACCCCATACACCGCACCCTCAGTCTCATTATCAAAATCAACCCCCCCCCTCACCCATCCTTGGCTCTTCAGCCCCGCACTCCATATTATTACCCCCCCTCCAATCCTCGGTCTCATCATTGCACCCTTCCCCCTCCCCCCGCACCCCATCCTCCGACTCCTCATCATCATTGCACCCCCCCCCTGTTGCACCCACATCCCCCCGCACACGCCTCATCATCATTGCCTTCCCACACCCCATCCTGGCACTTATCATCACACACAACCCCCGCCCACACCCCATCCTCAGTCTCCTTATCATTCCCCCCCCCCCCCCCCCTCATCGCATGTACACTGCTATGGCCTTAATGGCACATCTTCTTCTAAAGCATCAGGGTCCACAAGCCTTTCTTGCTTTACTCTAGGAATTATTCAGGCTTTTCAAGGAATTGCCTTATTTTGTTCCTTGAGCGCTATGTAAACCAATAGATTGTGAACATTTTTGGAAGAAATACTAGCTAAACAGCCATACACATACAGTCTCGGTTGAGTAACATATTCTGCGTTGGAAGGAGGATGAGGTAACTAAAGAGGGAAGTTGATAAAAAGTGGAAACCCCTTGAAAGTTCTGAAAAACTGTTGTTCCTTGGTAAATGCACATGCAATATGAGGTTTCCTTTGTTAATGCCATCTATATGTAGTAAACTATCCCTGGCTTTTATAGAATATAAGTATTATAAAGGTTATCATCAATATATTCCTAAATTGAAACAGATAAATGCTTGGAAAGTGAAGCCTGACAACCTTATTTAAAGTATTAAAAAAAAAGAAAACAATCCGGGGCGCAGTCCTAATGCATTATCGCAATTTTAGCTCAGGAAGACAATAAATTAAGCAATTTGCGCTTACTAAAGGATGTTGCGTTAAGAACTCAACATCTAAATCAGCATGTAGTTCAATGGCCCTAGGTCAGCAGCCCTGGGCAGACCCAATAGCTTCAGGAGTTTTGGATACACACACTGTACAAGGAGAACGGTGAAAGGCAAATAAGATAGCACATCTGAACCAGACCCTTTCTCAATATGCACGCACTTGAAAAAGGGTCCGGTTCGCACCCGAAACGCATTGGATGTGCTATCTTACTTGTTTTATGCTATTTATTTTGCAATAAATCTTTTTACTCTGGAGAAGTGTGATCACTGGGATCATGTGCCTATCACGGTCCTCCTTATACAACCTTATTTAAAGGGATGTGTGTTAGCCTGGGGGGAGTAGGGTATATGGGAGTGTAGCTGTGCGGTTACTAAGGGTGCTTGCTTAACCCTTTCTATTCGTGACTCCAAGGTGAGGGCTATTCTCTGTATGCTTGTCCCACCGCCAGCCTTCCCAAGAACGATAGGGAGATAGGAAATCATTTATTGTCCACAACCGGAGATTTGCAGAAACTTGTCAGAACTTTTACTGAAGATTTTAGGCAATAATGAACAGGAACAGTCCATATAACAAAGTCTATTAGAGCTTGACAAGTGGTTGGGACCTCCTGAGTTTATTGAGCCTAGTAAGATAATTGTTGCGGTGATCCACTGGATTTAGGGGTTTAGATTCAGTCCAGTAATCACGCTAGCTTTAGCGGGGATTGAGATTGTAACTCACGGTTTAGTTTTATGCTGAGGCCGGCAGACTTCTGGCCTAGCTTGTCTTTGAAAGTTGCGCAGATCCGTCCTGCTAATCCGGCATCCACGAGAGCAGCAACGCAAGAGAGCGATCATTGGCTACAGCTCCCTTATATGGGCAGGGGTTGGACTAAAGCTCACTGGTCCATACAACTGTCAATCTTCTGTACATAGAGTTATGGGTAAGCATGTGACCCAAGGACCTCCAAAGGTCCTCCAACATACCATAGAGGAATTAACATGGTCACATGACTGAAGGTCCTGTGATGCTAACAAGGTAAGAAGACTAATATACACTATATTAAATAAACAAATTATTAAATACAGTGGTCCCTCAAGTTACAATATTAATTGGTTCCAGGACGACCATTGTATGGAGCCGCCCTTACTTGGTGTCCAAAGGAGCAGCTAACCCTGGCACACGTAAGGAGTAGAGTACAGAAATTGTAGTTCTTCCCTGTACTGTAGGGGGCGCTACCAGACACCAGTCAGTGCATGCACTTCAGTAATACAGGCGATTTACCAGTAAAATGCCCATTCTGATTGGTCAGTTCCTCCAGTTGGGACATGTTTCACAGATCTGGACTGTCCGTACATTGTATGTTGAGTCTGGTTTCAAGTTACAATGGTCCAGAAAAGACCATTGTATGTTGAAACTATTGTATGTTGAGGCCATTGTAAGTTGAGGGATCACTGTATATACATAATAGAATTATGAAATTAGAAAAGGAGGAGGCGACTAGGGGCTGTCCCACCTGGGGGACCCTACCTGAACGTAGTAACTCTGACTTTGGGGACCACAATACAAGGTACGGTATGCAATATGGTACCGGAACACCACAGATGTATACCTCTAGCAAACCAGTGTATCAGAATGACTGTGCATCTAAACTAGTAGTCTCCAGTTACTCCTAATGTGCCATGACAGATGCAGGCTATCATTATAGGGAAACTGACAGGTGGTTCACCCACAATAAACCTAATACATCGGGTTATAACTCACGCGGATGGAGGTATAACTTGGATCCACAATACGGTTCCAGAGAGCCATTACTATCTGGCATTGCTTATATGTTAATCGCTGGCCTTGTGCAATGGAGGCGGGACTCGGCATAGCCAGCATCCCTGTCTCCATGCCGGGTTGCACCTCCATTGAGCAGTGCCGGATAATAGCGGTTCTATCTCTGGAACTGGACTGCGGATCCGTGTAAGTTATACCTCATTTTAATCCGGTTCATCTGCAATATAACCCTGTGTATTGGGTTAAGTGTCTGTGAACCGGCTGTCAGTTTAACTTTAAATAGTTATGGTGTCCCGACCACACATCTTTTTATAGTTTTAGTAATGGAAGTGAATATCAGGTCATGAATGGGGTTATACAGTGAGGGGGTGGGTGTTAGGGATACACACCCCTCAATGTAAAATATTCACACCCCCTGGGACTGTATAATCCCATCACCTAATATTCACTCCCATTATTAAAATTAAGTTCCGCCTATCTGACTGATTCCCTGTCATTTTTTTATTGATTACATCCAGATACTGTTCTTTTTTAACCTCTTCTTTTTTCTTTGGCTAACTTTTTTTGCTCCTCATATTCTAAGACCCATAACTCTTTTTATATTTCCACTGACAACGTTGTATTAGGGTTTATTTTTTGTGGGACAAGTTGTACTTTTCATTGGCACACGTTATTTTATCATATAATGTATTACAGAGCCAGAAAAATATACATATGTAAGGCAAAATTGAAAAGAAATGGACATGCGCAAATTTGTGGGGCAATAATCTTGTAATCTGTAATCTTCAATAGTACCACTTTTGCGTATCTATGATGACTTTTTATTATGTTTTTTTGGGACGTGATGTGACAAAAATCCGCAATTTTTGCATTTGGCATTTGTTTCGCATTTATGCCTTACAGCATCAGGAACATCATAGTTTAATAATTCGAACAATTACGCACGCAGCGATACCAAATATGTTTATTTTTTTTTTTGTTACAGTGTTTTATTTGAAAAATGGGAAAAGGTGGGGGTTATATTTAAAAAATATATATATTATTTTATACATTATCATATTTATCATAAGCCACACATCATTGATCTATGTTCTCGGTGCTCGATTGCTAAGAGCTGCCTACAGCAGATGTAATTTTTGGTACATTATTATTGAGGCAGCTGTCTTGCGTGAAATATACAGCATTTAGTGATATGCTTTACAGCAAGCCCCATGGACATAGGCAACAATAGACTGGAGTTGGCACATTGACATGAATGGGAAATGTTTCTGGGAATTCTCTGATACAGAGGTCATTCCACACTGAGGGGGAGGCCGAGCTGTGAACATCATCTCATCTATCTATTGGTGTCACCTTTCACTGAACTCCTGTATGTAATGATAATGAGGACACTGCAAAAAAAGTGAATAGTACAAAACAGTAAGGGTCAGCTTAATATAAAGCTTACTGACCTGACTAAAAGCTGCAAAATATTAGGATTATTTTACAATATAATCAAATGGAAAATTGAAGAAGAAAAAAAAAAGAAAAAAAAATCTGATCTAAATAATAGATCATTTTCTGATGACACATTCCCTTTTATGGTATATAGGACTTTATATTTCTGCCCTGTGCAACCTGTAAATCAATGTAAAATCATTAGGAAGTGACATAGAATGGTTACAGTGTTCTGTAAAAAGTATAATGCAATGAAAAATATATTGATGTGATTTTTTCTTTCTTTTCTTTGATAGGCCAACAACCCACCAGCACGCCCCAAGACCCCTGAGATACTGAAGTAAGTCAACTAGGTTTATCTTGAATAATGCAGGAAATGTGTGAGATACCTTAAGATTAAAATCTTGTCTTTTTTAGCCTCTAATAGGAGAGAGAGAGAGAGAGAGAGAGAGAGAGAGAGAGAGGGGGGGGAAAGAGATTGCAGCACTACTTAGCCAATCCAATGCATATGGTGTCGGTGCCCAAAACCCGATCACGGTCCTTGTAGAGAACCATAAAACAAATGGTACACCACTCATGTATCCAAAAGGAAGTGCAAATGTATTCGCTCATGTCACAGCAATGGCAACATTTCAACTTCTCTATAAAGGCCTTTCTCAATATATATATATATATATATATATATATAGCAAAAAATGGAAGAGAGCGGCACTCCAGCATTCAGTGAAAACCCAGTGAGGGTGTATTTATTCACACATCTGCAATACACGCGACGTTTCGGCCCGTCAATAGAGCCTTTCTCAAGCACCTGAGAAAGGCTTGAGAAAGGCTCTATTGACGGGCCGAAACGTTGCGTGTATTGCAGATGTGTGAATAAATACACCCTCACTGGGTTTTCACTGAATGCTGGAGTGCCGCTCTCTTCCATTTTTTCCTACATTTACTTGGGGCCTGGGTCTGACCCTGGAGCTGAGCACCCACGTGGATCTTAGAATCCTTGGCCACAGCCATGCATGGTGCTCCTTCTTCTTTACTTTTTTCTATATATAGATATATATATATATATATATATATATATATATTTCATCAAAATCAATGCAGCACTACTTAGCCAGAGATGTATGGTGCCAGCGCCTCGACCCGATCACAGTCCATATAATAGAAGAAACTGGCGCAGCACTCCAAAGTAGTAAAATGTGAAAAATGTATTCCTCCATGTCAAGCAAAAAAGCGACGTTTCAGCCCCTCAATGGAGATTTTCTCAAGCATAGTGATACAACAAACTCTAGGAGTTTTTATCCCCAGTGCACATCATTACAATCATCAATCAATGAACAAGTGAATTCATATAAAATATACCATAAATGTACATACATGATATCAAAAAGTGCATATAAATGTCCCGGCAATGGACATAAACAAACCTCTGATTGGCTGCTGCGTGGATGGATGTAAATAAACAAAGGACGCGTCTGTATTCTAAAGGCGCGTATGGCCTAAAATCTATAATAGTGTGCCCAGCTCTTATACATTTTAGGCCACATGCGCCTGTAAAATACAGACGCGTCCTTTGTTTATTTACATCCATCCACGCAGCATCCAATCAGAGGTTTGTTTATGTCCATTGCCGGGCGACCGGACCCACGTGGGGGGCGCTACTGCGTGTCACACAGACATCGCGAGACTTGTTGCGTGTCATGTGATGCGCGGGCGCGAGTATCAACGTTGGTTCCGGAAGCACGGCGTGGTCAGGAACACACGCATGCGCACTCGCATTTTATACAAACGATGGCGCCATAACGCAATGCAGAGTCGGTAAGCAACGCCCTATATGTTCATATTTTATATGATTACAGATTAATTACACCTGTGTTAATTGATGATCATTAAGATGGAGCACAAATTTTCAGGCTTCATTGTTTTTAATGTACACACATTATGCACTTTATATTGTACGCAGATACTCTTATATGCACTTTTTGATATCATGTATATACATTTATGGTATATTTTATATGAACTCACTTGTTCATTGATTGATGATTGTAATGATGTGAACTGGGGATAAAAACCCCTAGAGTTTTTTGTATCACTATGCTTGAGAAAAGCTCCATAGAGGGGCTGAAACGTCGCTTTTTTGCTTTACATGAAGGAATACATTTTTCACATTTTGCTACTCTGGAGTTCTGCGCCAGTTTCTTATATATATATATATATATATATATATATATATATATATATATATATATATATATACACACACACACACACACACAGTATATATATTTATTTATATAACATACATTTGAAAAATGTTAAGTTCCTTTCACTTTTTATGTTGCTTTCTTGCTATGACACTTGAAATTTAGTTCTGGGGCTCCTATTTCTCTTGACCATCTTTGAGTTATTTCCACACCTTGTTTGAAGTCTCCTGTGGTAAATTGAGATGATTGGACATTATTGGAAAAGACCCATGAGGTAAAAAGAACTTCTCAGCGACAGGATTGTGTGGAGGCATAGATCTAAAGAATGGTACAAAATTGTCTGCTGCACTGAAAGTTCCCTAGAAAGTCAATGCCACCACTGCAGAGCTCCATCAATCTGGGTTTTATGGCAGAGTGGCCAAAAAGAAGCATCTACTCAATAAAAGACACAGGAAAGTCGCCTGGAGTTTGCAAAAAAAGAAAAAGCACCTAAAAGGACTCAGACTGTAAGAATTCTTTGTCTGATGAATCCAAAATGAAACTTTCTAGCCTTAATTCTTAGTGTCATATTTGGGTAAAACCAGACACTGCTAATAACGTGCCCAATACCATCCCTACAGTGTTTCAGTAGCTGGGACAGAGAGACCTGTCAGGATTGGGGGAAAGCAGAAACCAAACGATAGGGGATAAGATGTCTGATCACGGGGGTCCCTCCACTGGGCCCCCCGTTTGGAGCTTCCGCGTTCGGGACGTCACACCACACCCCCCTACATTCATGGAAGGGGGCATGACGCTAGTATGTAGCAGTCACGCCTCCTCCCATAGACATGAATGGAGGGCACGTGGAAGCTGTAGTCGCCAGTCGTCCGGCACAGAGCGGAGTTTACTCCATGCACTGGATGACTGGGGTGCTGCAGTGGAGATTGCTGGGGTCCCCAGCTCAAACTGGGCCGAAGGTTCTCCTTTCAACTAGACAATAACTGTAACAATAAGCACACAAGAGTGGCTTAAGGACAACTCTTTGAATGTCCTTGAGAGGCCCAACCAGAGCTTGAAGCCAATGAAACCCAACTTAGATGGAAGATGTGAAAATGACTGTCCACCAACAGACCCCATACAACCTGACAGAGCTTGAGAGGATCTGAAGAAAACAATGGCAAAAAGTCTGTAAATCCAGGTGTGTAAACCTTGTGGCATCCTACCCAAGAAGACTGGAGGCTGTAATCGCTGCCAAAGGTGCTTCAACTATGTACAGAGTAAAGGGTGTGAATACTTATGTCCATATAATATTTTAGTTTTTCCTTTAATAAAGTTGCAATTATTCTTTAATTCTGTTTTTAAATTCTCATCACGGGGTATTGAGTGCAGAATAAAAGAATAAAAGAATAAAGATAAAAAGTCAAAAGGGTCTGGAGAGTTTCTGGATTGGTTTGCACTATACTTGTAAATGCTGGTATGCTGGTAGTACTCTACTGTATTATATTAAATATCAGGTTGACTGTATGAAGATTATTTTTTTCTGGTATCAGGCATGGAGTAAAATCATTTTTGGGGTGTTTTCTTAGGACCCTCCAGGGACTGCCTCACAGAGTGCTATTTGAATTTACCCCAGAGACTGTAGAAGAGCTGGAGGTCATGCCTGGAAATATTGTGTTTGTGCTCAAGAAGGGGGACGATAATTGGGCAACTGTTCTGTTCAATGGAAAGGTAAGTATGGCTGCAAGTTCCATGTATGTGAAATATATTCTATTGTTGCTGGACACTGCTATAAAATGTTCACATAGTCTGTTGAATTAGGATCCGCAAAGAGGTCAACATGTAGAATGATCATTAAAATGGTAGAAAGTGTCTATAGTCAGCAGCTGCCTAATACTAATCATAGTAGTCTGGCAATGGCATCTGAAACAGGTATGGAGCATCTGTGGTAGGCACATACTGTAACATTAAGGGATTGTTAAGGTACAGAAAGGCAAAGCTGGAAAACTGCACAGTGCTAAGTCTATTTCTACAAGAGTTTGGTACTGTAGAGTCTGGTTCCAAGAGCCAAACTACCACACCAAAAACTAAAGTATACCCCCTAACCCCATTTCCCACAAAAAAAGGCACATAAATAAAATAGGGTTGGATAAATCTTGGCCACAGCAGCCAATTGTATAATTAATAATGAAATAACATAATAACAAACAATTAAAACTCAATAAAGAGGGAGGAGTTCATGGAAGCTACATAGATCTGGAGCCCCATATCAAACACTAAAGACTAAACTGCCTTCAGCCATCACCTCCGGTTTGGAAACACTATAGGCCAAAATAATGGGTACATTCTTCAAGTGTTTTCCAAGGATTGCCCCCTTTTGAGAGACCCCAAAATGCACCAGACCAGGTAAATGCTCCACCATATGGAGGCAGGGGTATGAACACCGCTCATAAATGTTTTATTCTGCAGCTGCTTCCTAAATAAAGATTATTGTAGCCCGTAATTTCCTGCTTAAGATCAGACCACTATGTAGCCCCATTAATAGAAGTGGCACAGCGGGTCCTTTTATCACTTTGTCTGCCAGTAATAAAATATTAATAGTGCCAGGTCATAAAATATTGATAGTGCAATTAGGAGGGACAGTATTAAAGGGGTTTTCTAGTTTCAGCAAGTTGGATTTATTTAACCCTTTGTGCAATATACCTCCAGGCTGGGATCTTGGGGATCACATATTCCAGGCATTCTATGAGTGGTTTCCCATACATATCCTTACACCAGTCTCTTAATGATATATTTATAGATGTATGCGTGTGAACATAATATTACTATGTCCATACACTGCATGCAGCTTGTAGAATTTTTTTTATTGAGTTTTAAACGAGGCAGATCGAACTCAGATCCCCATAGGTCTTAAACACCCCGTTCCCACAGAGCTGCTTCACCCTGCTAAGACCTTTCCTCTCCCAGAAGTCTGCATCCTGAAAAGAGGAAAATTTGGACGGACCTGGGTTGTGCCATAAGGGTTGAATTTTGAAAAACTCTCCAGCCTCAACATACTGCTAGCACATCCCCCGACCTTACACAACAACCGGGTAGTAGGTGAAGCATCCAGAGGCCTAGTAAGGGCACCTATTTCCAAAATATATATCGGAATACGAGCCCCGTGCTTTGCCATGAACAGTTTCCCAGCAGCTTGTAGGTTTAAGTAAACTTCCAATGATTTCAGTAGGCTACTATGCATGGTCCATACCCCATTAACAGTGGTGCCACAACCCTTATTGTATTACCTAATACCTTATTGATCTTATAACCCTGTGAATAAGTGCATATCAAACACATTGTGCCCTTTCATACCTGTTGGTAGATCTGTCAGATATGACAGGCAGAAATAGTACAGCATGCTACGCTATTCCGTCTAACGAAACAATAGACACCACAACAAAATCCGATGGACCCCATTATAAGCCAGTGAGGTGTGTCGGCCACCATTGCTGACTATCATGAGTTCCTTTGTAAGGGAAGCCATTACCACAGTGTGAACAAAGCTTAAAGGGAACCAATCATCAGATTTTACCCTATATAACGCTTGGCAAAGCGTTATATAGGGTAAAATCTTTATTTTCACCATTCCCGGGGGACGCTCCTGCCCCCAGGGATAATGAAGATATGAAGTTATAAACTAGTCACCGCCACCGCCGTAAGTGGTCCCCTGGGCTGGGAGCTCTTCTCATCTACTCCCGTTCTTCGGCCGGCATTGATGCCCCCTCCGCTTGATTGATGGGCAGCGTCATCGCTCTGCTTTGTCTGTTCAGTGAGCGGAACAATGACGCGGCCCATCAATCAAGCGGAGGGGGCGTCGCTGCCGGCCGAAGAACGGGAATAGGTGAGTGGAGCTCCCTGCCCAGGGGAATACTTACGGCTGTGGCGGTGACTAGTTTATAACTTCATATCTTCACCCTCCCTGGAGGCAGGAGCGTCCCCCGGGGATGGTGAGGACAACAATTTTACCCTATATAACGCTTTGCCAAGCATTATATAGGGTAAAATCTGATGATTGGTTCCCTTTAATGGTAAGATATATAGCTCTCTGTCATAGTATTCAACTGTTGTTTGATTAGCAGGAATCTCTTTCTGTTAATTCGTTTGGGGAAGTTGCTGTACAACTTTCTTCCAGATGAGCTAAACTTCACTGCAAGCCCTGGAGAGTATAGAGTGGAGTTTGTGACTGGTTAGCCTCTCTGGCTTGTGCAGTTCTGTGTGGATTATAGCATTAGCTTTGTGCATTTGTTTCTGTGTTCCCTTTGCTTCTAGTGCCACATTCATTTCCAGGGTTTTCCTAGGAATATCTGCAGGAACAGTAAGGTTTAGTGGTGTCTGGTGTTAAATTAGAGTTCTGGAAAGATCTAGGGAAAGATTAGGGACAGATAGTTAGGTCAGTCCTTGTTCTGCATCATTCCTATGTCCGATTATCCATTCATTATCGTACTGTGCCTGATGCCTATTGTTTAGTTGCTATTTTTTTGATTGATACATGCTTGTTTTCTCTTTTGCATATATCGGTCATACCATTTGGCTCTATTACCTTGGGGTACTGAGGTACTGAGCACACTTATGACCCAGGAAAGGTGACTACTACAAATAAATGTATTTCTGCCATCTAGTGACTAGCCAGCATTGTTACATTGTTTCCTGAGGAAATGTAACCTGTATGGAAACATTAGGTCTGATTACAAGTAACCAAATGACTAGATCAGGACCATGGACAGATCTCTGGAGCCGCACAAGCAATTTATGAACCTGACAAATCTGGGTTATTCCTTTAGACAAATTTCATGATTTCCTTGAAATTAAGGGGAATATAAATAACATAGAAGGGGGCTACTCAGGACCTACCTCTGTGAGAGAAGAACTGCAAAGAGTAGCACCCACTTTGGAGAAGTCAACATGATGACATAAATGGTAGGGATTTATTCTGATGCCATATTGAAGTCGGGAAGAAATTTTTCCTTTTTTATGGGGCAGTTGGCATCAGCATCATGGGGGCTTTTTGCCTTCCTCTGGATCAACATCAAAGTAGGGTTTCAGGTTGAACTCGATGGACTCTTTTTTTTCGAGCTTACAAACTATGTTCATCATCCTGGTAGTTGTGTTAGGCCTATTTCACATAAGCGTCGGACTCTGCTTCAGAGAGCTCCATTGGCTGTTCCATTCAAATACAAAAATAATAGTGCATGCACTATAAACTCCAGTAAACTACCAGAATTCCGATGGACCCCATTCAAGTCAATGAGATCTGCCAGGACCCAGTGATGACCCAGTAGAGTCAGTTGTGCTCCAACCCGTTTTGTCGAATGGACCCAGAACGGGGTGGAGCACAACAGCAATGTGAACATAGACTAACACTACATTTGTCCTGCAGAGGGGAATAATAGACTTGTGCATGACCAAAATTTTAGTTTCTTTTTTTTTTCGGCTAAAAATTTTTTCGGTTCTGTTAAACCTTTGGGACACAGTAATTTGTTTTATTCTGTTTTCGGACACATTCGTATTTTTTTTTTTTTGTTCTATTCGGAAACTGTTCGGCTATTGGATGCATTCGTTATTTTGGATCTATTCGTTATATATATCATTCATTTCACTTTAGTTTTTGGACAATTTCGTTATTTGTTTTAATGCTTATTTCTAACGCAGGCCTTGCTGATCCTCTCTTGTAAAAAAAAAAAATAGCAGGTGTTACCTTAGCTTGTTTTGCAGTTGTCTCTGTGCCAGAGGCCAAGTTTTCCTCAGGTAAACTGTCCATTTCTGCAAATCCAATGACTCCACACTCCAGTACCACCAGGCAAACTCTCACAGGACGACCTCACAACTAATTAAACAGCCTCACTGTCTGTGATACAGTAGGGATCGACTGGAATAAGCTAATTGGCTAAAAGCTATCATGTGACAATGAACTCCGATCATGCGACCTCCCAAGGACCAATTGAAAAAAATCAAATTAATTATTTACTTTAGTTTTACGGTTAATGAATGCATTCGTTATTTTATGAATGTATTCGTTAATCTGATGTTCGTATTATCATGGTTATTCGGAAATGTTCCAAATATGTTTTCGTGCGTTCGGATAAATCCGAACACCCGAAAATGGTAAAATTCGTATAAATTAGCATTCATGCCGAAATGAATTTCACATGTTTAGGGAATGAGGTGAATCAAGATCATTTACTTTATAGACTTAAAATGCTATGGACTTAATGGACTTAAAATTCAAGTCCTTTAGAATAAATGGATATTTTACAGACACTTTGGGATGAACAGTTTCGGAGCGGAATAGTCCAATGCATGTACGAGCGGTTACATTCTGTTCTGGATCTTCCTCATATGTCTATTGGTTACATCCAACCATCTGCACACACAAATATATCAGGAGGTTGGATGTCCTGTAGGAAAGCCATCTGTCAGTACCATAATGTGTCCGATTATACAACTTCTTACAAATTGCTGTGTAGGATCCATCACTAAATGATGCAGAAATACCATATTTTTCGCCGTATAAGACACGCTTTTTCTTCTCCAAAACTGGGGGGAAAAGTTGGTGCGTCTTATATGGCAAATACACACCTATCGCGGCGGTCCCTGCGGCCATCAATGGCCTGGACCCGTGGCTAATACAGGACATCACTGATCGCGGTGATGCCCTGTATTAACCCTTCAGACGCGGCGATCAAAGCTGACACTAACCCGGCTACACCGGAAGGGACCTTACCTGCCTCCTCGGTGTCTGCTCCGTGCCGGGATCCCCTGCATGGCCGGCGCTCTCCTTCGTCATCATCACGTCGTCGCGCACGCCGCCCCGTCATCCAATAGGAGCGGCGTGCGTAGCGGCGGCAACGGAGAGCGAGGATACCGGGCAGCAGAGACATTCCAGAGCGACGGGGACACCCCGGGGACGTGACGACAGCGATGGAGGGCGACATCCAGGGCAGCGGTGATGAGCGGTGATGGGTCCGGAGCGGCGGGGACACATGAGTATTACCTCCTATACCAGTGGTCTTCAACCTGCGGACCTCCAGAGGTTGCAAAACTACAACTCCTGGCATGCCCGGACAGCCAACGGCTGTCCGGGCATGCTGGGAGTTGTAGTTTTGCAACATCTGGAGGTCCGCTGGTTGAAGATCACTGTGACCTATACTTTACATTGCATTCTAGATTTTCCTCATTTAAAATTGGGTGCGTCTTATATGCCGGAGCGTCCTATAGGGCGAAAAATATGGTAATTGTTTTGGAAGAAAAAGTGTACGGGATGGGTATATCATAAAGACAGGTAGGGGTGGGGGGCAGCACTAATCTGTGCCTTACTGATTGTTTAAGGGAATGTCCAGGATAAGAAAAACAGAGCTAATTTCTTCCAAAAAAACAGCTCCACTTATGTCCTCACATTGTGTGTGGTATTGCAGCTCAGTTCCATTGAAGTGAATGAAGTGGAGTTGTAATACCACACACAACCCAAGGACAGGTGTGGCGCTGTTTCCGGAAAAATCAAAACAGTTTTTCTTATACTTGATAACCCGTTTAACCCTCAATTGTGTCCTACAAGTGAAAATACAATAATACCATACAGCTTCTGCAGAACTGCTAATCCAGGATGGAAAATTTTGAGGAAGGGTGCACAATCGGGGGGATGGGCTGGTCAATTTATTCATATTGGTTCCAAAAATCTAAATCAAATGAAAGGGGTTTTCAAAGATTAGAATATCACTTTGGGGGAGATTTATTGAAACCTGTGCAGAGTTGTGAAAGTTGAACAGTTGCCCATAGCAACCAATCAGGTCTCTTCTTTCATTTCTCAGAGGCCTTTTTCAAAATGAAAGAAGTGATCTGATTGGTTGCTATGGGCAACTGCACCACTCTTCCTTTACACAAGTTTAGATACATCTCCCCCTTTGTTCTTGCAAAAAACGCCACCCCCGTCCACAGGTGATGTGTGGTATTGTGGCTCAGCCCTGTTCATTTCAGTGAAGCTGAGCTGCCCAATAGTAATCATGTATTTCTCTGCATCCAGGGCAACCAGCGACCATATTTGTCAAGGAAAATATCTTTCCAGTCATAGGAATAATCTTTTGTGTGTATACTGCTCTAAACTTTGCAGTAAATATAGGATCTTGTACTGCAGTGTTTTGCAAACAGTGTGTCTCCAGCTGTTGCAAAACTACAACTCCCAGCATGCTCGGACAGCCTTCGGCTGTCCGGGCATGCTGGGAGTTGCAGTTTTGCAAAAGCTGAAGGCTCACTGTTTGCTGTCCGGGCATGCTGGGAGTTGTAGTTTTGCAACAGTTGGAGACACACTGTTTTATTTCCGGGCATGCTGGGAGTTGTAGTTTTGCAACAGCTGGAAACTCACTGTTTGCTGTCCGGGCATGCTGGGAGTTGTATTTTTGCAACAGCGAGAGACACGCTGTTTTCTGTCCGGGCATGCTGGGAGTTGTAGTTTTGCAACAGCTGAAGGCACACTGTTTGCTGTCCGGCATCCTAGGAGTTGTAGTTTTGCAACAGCTGGAGACACACTGTTTGCTGTCCGGGCATGCTGGGAGTTGTATTTTTGCAACAGCAAGAGACACACTGTTTTCTGTCTGGGCATGCTGGGAGTTGTAGTTTTGCAACAGCTGAAGGCACACTGTTTGCTGTCCGGGCATGCTGAGAGTTGTAGTTTTGCAACAATTGGAGACACACTGTTTTCTTTCCGGGCATGCTGGAAGTTGTAGTTTTGCAACAGCTAGAAACACATTGTTTTCTGTCCGGGCATGCTGGGAGTTGTATTTTTGCAACAGCGAGAGACACACTGTTTTCTGTCCGGGCATGCTGGGAGTTGTAGTTTTGCAACAGCTGAAGGCACACTGTTTGCTGTCCGGCATCCTAGGAGTTGTAGTTTTGCAACAGCTGGAGACACACTGTTTGCTGTCCGGGCATGCTGGGAGTTGTATTTTTGCAACAGCAAGAGACACACTGTTTTCTGTCTGGGCATGCTGGGAGTTGTAGTTTTGCAACAGCTGAAGGCACACTGTTTGCTGTCCGGGCATGCTGAGAGTTGTAGTTTTGCAACAATTGGAGACACACTGTTTTCTTTCCGGGCATGCTGGAAGTTGTAGTTTTGCAACAGCTAAAAACACATTGTTTTCTGTCCGGGCATGCTGGGAGTTGTATTTTTGCAACAGCGAGAGACACACTGTTTTCTGTCCGGGCATGCTGGGAGTTGTAGTTTTGCAACAGCTGAAGGCACACTGTTTGCTGTCCGGCATCCTAGGAGTTGTAGTTTTGCAACAGCTGGAGACACACTGTTTGCTGTCCGGGCATGCTGGGAGTTGTATTTTTGCAACAGCAAGAGACACACTGTTTTCTGTCTGGGCATGCTGGGAGTTGTAGTTTTGCAACAGCTGAAGGCACACTGTTTGCTGTCCGGGCATGCTGGGAGTTGTAGTTTTGGAACAATTGGAGACACACTGTTTTCTTTCCGGGCATGCTGGAAGTTGTAGTTTTGCAACAGCGAGAGACACGCTGTTTTCTGTCCGGGCATGCTGAGAGTTGTAGTTTTGCAACAGCTGAAGGCACACTGTTTGCTGTCTGAACATCCTAGGAGTTGTAGTTTTGCAACAGCTGGGGACACACTGTTTGCTGTCCGGGCATGCTGGGAGTTGTATTTTTGCAACAGCAAGAGACACACTGTTTTCTTTCCAGGCATGCTGGGAGTTGTAGTTTTGCAACAGCTAGAAACACACTGTTTTCTGTAAGGGCATGCTGGGAGTTGTAGTTTTGCAACAGCTGGAAACACACTGTTTGCTGTCCGGGCATGCTGGGAGTTGTATCTTTGCAACAGCGAGAGACACGCTGTTTGCTGTCCGTGCATGCTGGGAGTTGTAGTTTTGCAACAGCTGAAGGCATACTAAGGTACTATTGCATATGAGCCGTGTATTACAGCTAAACCATATCTGCAGTTTCCAGTAAGTGCAGATAGGAATCCCAATCTCTGTGATTCAGACTAAAAGTATGAGCTACAATGAATTGTTGTGGTGAGAGATAAGACGAAGACGAGATAAGGACATGTTCACCACAGACTGAATGTGAACATATTTAGAACGGGGACATGCAGCCAGAATAATAAGATTGTATCAAGTGTGAAACAACTAACTTAAAGGGGTACTCTGGTGGGGGGAAAAAATGCAAATCAACTGTTGGTCGAATGGGTTAAAAATCTTAACCCTTTCAGCTGCTGTATCCTCCAGGGGAAGTTGTGTAGTTCTTTTTAAGTCTGACCACAATGCTCTCTGCTGCCACTTCTGTCCGTGTCAGGAACTGTCCAGAGCAGGAGCAAATCCTCAGAGCAAACCTCTACTGCTCTGGACAGTTCCTGACACGGACAGAGGTGTCAGCAGAAAGCACTGTGGTCAGACTGAAGAGAACTACACAACTTCCTCTAGAGCATACAGCAGTACTGTTAGCATTAGAAGTAATTTACAAATCTGTAACTTTCTGGCACCAGTTGATTTGTTTTCCACCAGCAATATTATAAATATTTCATTTTCACAATCGATAAAAAGCTATGGGTCCTGCAGTTTGTTGTATACATTGGTTTATTCTTCCAATGTACATATCCAATGTGCACATAGACTTTTATTAGCCAAATGTATACTGGTGTCTTTTGGTATAAAAGTGGCCACTATATCACTTATTGCACTTTCAATACAACTGTACGCAAAAAAAAAAAATATATATATATATATATATATATATATATATATATATATATGCATATACACGCAATGGCAATGCTCGATTGGGCCCCACATTGAGAGCTACATGAAATGTACTACACATATAAAACCAAAAATTTACTTACCGAAATTTTCATTTTCTGGAATCTGTAGGCAGCACAAGCTTCAGGTGGGACCATTTGTTATTGTGATGCCATAGGACGATCAGGAAAACAAGGGGTGTATAGGAGAACAGGGGTGTACACGGGTGACAGAGGGGTGTACACGGGTGACAGAGGGGTGTACATGGGTGACAGGGGTGTAGAGATGTGACAGAGGGGTGTACATGGGTTACAGGGGTGTAGAGATGTGACAGAGGGGTGTACATGGGTGACTGGTGTAGAGATGTGACAGGGGTGTACTTGGGTGACAGAGGGGTCTACAGGGGTGATATAGGGGTAATGAGGGGTGACAGGAGTAATGAGGGGTATGGAGGGGTGACAGAGGGGTGTACAGGGGAGATAGAAGGGTTTAGAAGTGTGACAGAGTGGTAACAAGGGATGTAGAAGGGTGACAGAGGGGTGACAGAAGGGTAGGGGTGCAGTACCTGAAGCCAGTGGCGGATCCAGAGTCTAGTCTCTGGAGGGGCACTATCAGAGTATTTTGCAGAAAATAAGGCATTGCTTACAGAACCCAGAGGATACTGAGTATGAGCAGTGGCGATGCTAGGGTTGGTGTTACCTGGTGCGCCCCTGCCAGGGCACCCTGATTGAGAATCACTGGCCAGTGTAGTGTGTTCCGGTCATCTCTGGCCAATGCGCCCCCTTGCAGCAACGTGCCTGAGGCGATTGTCTCAATCGGCTCATGGGAGTTACAGCCCTGGGCAGTAACCTGAATTATCAGCACTGGGGTCTGGTCCATCTCAAGATTGATTTTAACAATTTATCATAGTAATTGATGAGTTTAGCGGTGAGGGGGATGTAGGAAATTAGATTGATAAGTTGATGAAGGGACATAAAACTGCTTACATTCACTTTTACTATTGCTTTACAAAAAATGTGTTTAAAGTGTAGTGTGTTATGTGTTTTTTATTGTGTTAGAGGAGAACTGCCCCAACATTTATGGGTCACATCAGCCAGTATAGAATTTGGTTATTGATCTGATTATTTGGGAATGATATCTGTTCTGGCTGTGTTCACATGTACTGTAACTAGGGATCGACCGATATCGTTTTTTAGGGCCGATACCGATAACCGGTGGAGGTTAGGGCCAATAGCCGATAACTTATACCGATATTCCGGTATAAGTTATCGGCTATTTATCCCCCCGCTACACCGCTGCAGATCATTGATTTAAAGTGGGCGCTTTAAATCAATGCACTGCAGTGGCTTTTGCGGTGCCATAGGCCGCCGCCACCCGCTTCTCTCCCCCTGCCTGTCCAGGGGTCCTGAGTCCTATCACCGCCACCGCTCCCCTCACCGCCGCCCCACAAAGCGCCGCGACCAACCCCCCCCCTGACCCGCCGCACCGCGTCCGCCACATCGCACCCCCCACCGCACCGCCCCGGCCCCATTGCCTCCCCCATCCCCGGTTTTATAATTACCTGTTCCCGGGGTCCACTCTACATCTGGCTCCGGTGGCGTAATTGCCGATACCGATAATGCCCAAAATCGTGATTATCGGCCGATAATATCGGCCAAACCGATAATCGGTCAATCCCTAACTGCAACTAATTACTGCATTTGGCCAAAATGGCGGTAAATTGTGCATTCTATGGAGATTTAAGTCATTAGCAAAATGTTACATTTTTCCCACAATTTCGGCAATTCACAGTAAAAATGTATGCAGTCATAAGTTGCACTACTGCAATGTGTGTGAATACAGCCTTAATGGCAGATGCTTATTACAACATTTATATAACTTTTTTAAATGACGGCTATTTCTTTTCTCCCTTCTATGTGTATACAGAAAGGGATTGTACCATGCAATTATCTGGAGCCTGTTGAATTGCGCTTCCAAAACCAAAACCAGGTAACACGTATGGCATGCTATTATATAATTTTTAACATAACAATATAGTAGACTCTGTGTAGACTGACTTATCTCAAGACACCATGGACATGGTCTTATATGGCTGAGATACCTTATGTTCCCTCAAGCACAAGGCTTAGAGTGGACCTGTCAGATAAAAAGGGATGTAAATAAGGCTATGCTTCTATCTGTGTGGAAGGCTCCTTTTGGGACCCGTGTTCCAGATTTGTTTGAATAACGGGACCAAAAATGTTTGAATAACGGGACCAAAAATCTTTTGAATAACGGGACCAAAAATGCAGCATGCAGTATTATTTTGCCCCATTAGGATCCTGCAAAACGACAAACACAAGATTGAAACTCGATGGACTCCATTAAAGTCATTGGGTGTCTTAGGCTCCGTTGGTGTCTGTTATGCAGTGGACTTTTCAGCTCTGTCCACTCCTCAGAAATAGAATCTGAGCCTAAGCCAGTGACTAGTTAAAGGTAGTATTCAGCATTTAATTGTTTGGTCACAATGTACAAATATATGAATGGACAGTACAGAGATTTTTTTCTAGTGATCTTTTTATACCTAGACCTGTAACCATGACAAGAGGGCATCCTCAACATCTAGAGGAAAGAAGGTTTCACCGTCATCCCAGGCGGGGATTCTTTACTGTTAGAGCAGTGGGACTATGGAACTCTCTGCCACAAAATGTTGTGATGTCTGACTCAATAAACAAGTTCAAGTGGGGTCTGGTTGTTTTTCTGGAAAAATATAATATTACATGTTATGGATACTAGACTTATGTGGATAGAACATTGATCGAGGGATTTATTCTGATGCCATATTGGAGTCAGGAAGGAATTTTTCCTATGTCTGTGCCTTTCTGTGGATCAACACAGTAGGTTTTTAGGTTGAACCTGATGGACTCTGGTCTTTTTTTCAACCCTACAAACTATGTAACTATGATTCCAGGCATACCTTTTTTTTATTTTTTATTTGGAATCCCAATAGTATTTTTCATTGCCAAGACATAAGCCTTTTTGTTATTATGCAAATGTTGCTAAAGTGTCAAGGGGGCGTTTTTCTGTACTGTAAAAGCTCAGGTAAGTCCAGCTCATGCCCTTTTTATCAGTCACACAAGGTAGGCGGGTGCAAAGGGGGGGGGGTGATAAAGTGGAAAAGGGATGGACTTACCTGGGCTCTTGCCACGCAAGGTAACTTGAGACCTTATATCTCGCAGATGCCCTATTTAGTTCTAGGTTTATTTATACCCCTGTTTTCTTGCTAAAAGGTCTGCTTTAAGGGTGCGTTCCCACAGGGCGTATACGCAGCGTATTTACGGCAAAAATTTGCCGTAAAATTTACGGCAGCAGCGGGAAATACGCTGCGTATTCCTTGCTCACAATACACACAGGGCTTTCCGGCGGCAGCCCTATGTGTGTAGTGAGTTTTGGAGGCGGAGCCACGCGTCACAGACACGCCGGCACACGGCCCCGCCTCCAAAACTCACTACACACATAGGGCTGCCGCCAGAAAGCCCTGTGTGTATTGTGAGCAAGGAATACGCAGCGTATTTCCCGCTGCTATCATAAATTTTGCGCAGCATCAAATACGCTGCGTATACGCCCTGTGGGAACGCACCCTAAGTCTAACTCTGCACCTTTAATATTTTGTGTACAATGCAGTTGGCTGAAGTTAGTTATTGATTCATCCAGCCATGAACTGACATTCAACCACGTGGCCCTTTATTGTATTTCTCAATTTGCATATAGATCCAGCGCTAATCTGAAAAGGAATGTTCATGTAGTGTATAAACATCAATATTATTTTCAGGCAGGTGAATCAGTAGAAGAGGAAGCAGCAAAAAAAGCTAAAACTCCAGAAGCGGACATTCCAGCACCCCCCGCTTCTGCCGCCCCGACAAATGTACAAGGTTTGAACTTTTGAATTTAACAATTATAGTACTTGGTATCTGCAAATGTCAGTATCTATAGGGGTCTATGCACAAGACCAGCTTTTGTGCACATAGCATACATGGTGGCACTTGGAATCACTGTAATTTCAATTTATGGGCCCATTAGGCACTCAGTGGGCCACTGCATGGTACCTTCTTAGAGGCAATGCTTATAGGAGAGAATACCTCCAGAATTTAAGTTAAGATGGAGCATGCCACAATTTCCCCCACTGCTGTTGTTCCAACCATGCCCAAGCCTACAGCTCAGCACTTCTTAGATTTTGTCTCAACACAAGGCCACAAGTGCCAGCTGCGCCAATGACTGACCTTCTTCCTGTAAAGAAGAGACTAGGAAGTGCTGAGCAGTGGGGACCTTGCCCCGATGGAACAGTAGAAGCAGTAAGGCTAGGTTCAGACTACGGAATCTCCGGGCAGAAAATTTCCGCCCGGAGATTCCGAGTTCCGCCTGCGCCAACTGAATTAGTCGACGCTAGGACCGCGCGGACACTGCAGTCTCCTATAGACTGCTATGTGTTCCGCTAGGATTTCTGCCTGAAGAAAGAGCAACCCCTTTCTTCAGGCGGAAATTTTCTAGCGGATTTTCCGCTTCACAAATTCCGAAGTGTGAATTTGTGAATGGAAAACCATTCACTACACTGTGCATTATAGTAAGCGGAATTTCTGCCGGAAATTTCAAAGCGAAAATTCCGGCGGAAATTCCGTAGTCTGAACCTAGCCTAAGTGTTGCACTTGGGAGATAGAATCTAGCTGAGGGGAGTCATGTGACCAATGTTCCATGCATCCTTACAGATACAATCCACCAGTTGCATCAGTACAGAGTGAGATGTTTAACCCTTTTACTTGCAGTGTACAGTGTATTCAGACATAGCAGTGTGATACTAAGATGTTAGTTCAGACACATAGAGCGAGAACTCTTTAGCCTACTATACACCTCAGTAGCTAGAGACAGTATTGGGACACTGCACAACAATTCCTAAATACCTAAAGCTGTACTACAGTTGTAATATTGTGACTAGGAGTACAGCTGTGGTTACATAGATCAATGTCTTGGTGGGATACTACAGGCTAAAGTTTGGTTGCAGTTTTTGGATTTAAACAAACATTGTCCAAACTAGATTTTGGCAGGATCGGCTTTGAGCCTGGATTACCTGGATGAGCCTGGATTACTTTTCCCTGATGGCAGATGTAGGGGGAATGGATTGGGTATGTTGGATTTCAGTGTACCCAACCTTTTGTTTTCAAAGGAGACATGCCACTGCTAAAGGTCTCTCAAAATTACCTATTTCCCACTCGCAAAAAAAAAAAAAAATGGAGTCATGAACAATAGCTGTCAGCCAGACACCTATTTTATTTATGGCCACCTTAACAATTACACAGAAAAGATCTTCAGGGCAGGAAGTATCTACTGCTAGGTCTACACCTTGGATCTCTATGACAGTTCCATAGGGTCCATACAAATTATCTGGTCTCTGTGTGGAAATTTCATGTAGACAATGTTAGTGGCTAACAAATGTTATGGCAGACTTTTTTCATCTTTCTTTCTCTAGACAAACCAGAAAAATCCATCACAAAAGAAAAATCACCAATTTGCCCAAAGGTATGTGTTGCAGCTACAACAATGGCTTGCTTCATATTGATACATGGCAGATTTGTTCCAGAAAGTTCTAAAACCCTCTTAGTTATCTTCAAGGGAAACGGACAGACGGATCAACCCCACTCACCCGAATTTACAGGTGGTTAGTGTGGGTAATTCCTTACACAGAGAGGTTTAGCCATTCTTAAGATATAGCACAATCTTGTGGGGCCTCAGAAATGGGACCCAGGGAACAGCCTCAGATTTGTAGAAAACATCTTCAAACCCACCGCCCTCCTCTAGGGAACAGATTGGGGGTAAGGAATACATCATTTTACTCAGGATCACCCACAACCACCACCTATATATTCAGGTAAGTTGGGGTTGATAAATCTGTCAGTTTCCCATTAATGGTTTGCAGAAATCCAAGCACATGTTGCAAAAACAGTCCCATTCAGATGCACGTAATAGATTTATTTTTTTTTGTCAGGAAATGTGCCATGTGTATAAAAAAAATAAAATATATATATATATATATATATATATATATATATATATATATATAGTTTTCTGATACTTTGTCTTGAAGGTGTGTTTGGGTCAAGATCTTCTTAACCATTTATAGTGGAACATATTTCATCAGTGGAAGTTAATATTATTATTCGCACAACTTTTTTGATAAAAGTTCACAATCTGTTGTTGATCCTATGATCTTAAAGGGGTTACAAGCAAATAAAACACCACACAAAGATGAGAAATGTTAGATCAGTGATGGATGGCCTAACCACTGGGCAAGGCTTTGCTTTTTTTTGTATCTATTGTAAAACTAAATGAAGAGGGCTATACATGAGCAAAGAAACCTCTCCATTAAAGGGAATCCATCAGCTGTAATTCCCATTAAAAACTGCTGACACAATTACCGTATATACTCGAGTATAAGCCGACCCGAATATAAGCCGAGGCCCCTAATTTTACCCCAAAAACCCAGGGAAAGTTATTGACTCGACTATAAGCCTAGGGTGGGAAATACATCATCCCCCCATGTAATCATCCAGACCCCCGTCATCATCACCGTCTGTCAATCCCTTCATCAGTGGTCTTCAACCTGCGGACCTCCAGATGTTGCAAAACTACAACTCCCAGCATGCCCGGACAGCCATCGGCTGTCCAGGCATGCTGGGAGTTATAGTTTTGAAACCTCTGGAGGTCCGCAGGTTGAAGACCACTGCGGCCTTCGTCGTCATCATCCAGCCCCCCCCCTTTTTGTTTTGTACTCACCTCCCCTCGGCGGGAAGTTTGGGTGAGCTGGTCCGGGCCATCTATGCTGCAGGGACCATCCGGTAAGGAGGGTTAGTCGTTGCGGGCTGTGCATTTTCACCGGGGGGGGCCTCTTCTCCGCACTTTGGGCCCGGCCCAGGACTACTAACGTTGCCTTGATGACGACGCACAGGGACGTTGGGCATGCTGGGAGTTGTAGTTTTGCAACATCTGGAGGTCCGCAGGTTGAAGACCACTGATGAAGGGATTGACAGGCGGAGAGTTCACTCGAGTATAAGACGAGGGGGCGTTTTCAGCACAAAAAACCGTGCTGAAAAACTCGGCTTATACTCGAGTATTTACGGTAGATACAGTGGCTGTGAGGAAACAGACACATGGTACCTTTTTATATATTTCTCTGTATAATGTAAAAAAAAAATGCTTTGCTTCTCTGGTACAAAGCATAAAACAGGTGTTCCAAAGAGGCTGGAATGTCTCCTCGCTCCCCCTCCCATTCCTGTCATTGCTTGATTGACAGTGACCAGGAAGCCGAGCCCTGTTTCCAAATCTTGTTCCTGTGCTGTGCCTACAAATTGTGCACATGTGGAAGTCAGGCTCAGTTAACAGTGTCAGCAGTTTGGAACATGAATCTACAGCAGTTCTCTGTAGCAGTTTATTTGTTCTCCTGAAAAGTGAGAGTCAGAGTTCTGACCCATACCTATAAGGTACATATGGTATATTCTGTGGGATGCTTTAATTTTTAAAGGAAATCTGTCACCAGTGTCACCTGCACTAGCCTGTCGGTACTGACAAGTAGTGCAGGTGACACTGATGAGACAGGTACTTACCTTGTCCCGGTCCATACAGTCGTTCTTCGGTAATCTTCTCTGGTATCTTCAGCTCCGGCCCAGCTTGGGGTATGGGTGGAGCTTAGTGACGTCTCTGCTGCTGTTCTCTAGCAGTGGGACCCAACAGAGAGCAGCAGCGATGATGTCACTAAGCTCCGCCCACACCCCAAGCCGGGCCCGGAACTAAAGAAGGTGTAGAAGATTACAGAAGAACGACTGCACAGATTGGGACAAGGTAAGTACTGTTGTCAGGTTAGTGCAGGTGACACTGGTGACAGATTTCCTTTAAGGGTAGTGTTTATGTTGGTTCGTTATTTTCTGCATTACCATACAAAATATTCCCCATGATTAACAAATGTCCAATCGGATGCACTCATGGACTCTAATACCTTTGTGTTTCCTAAATGCAGGAATCCACAGCAGTGGCCTCACCATCGTACATTGTTAAAGTTTATTACAAATACACAATAGCAATACAAGTTTCGCAAAAGCTTTCATATGACGACCTCCTGATACTAATCAGCAGTAAGCTGAAGGTGACTCCCTGTGCCATCAAACTTCAGTAAGTACTGGCCCCAATGTATTTTCTAAAAAGGACAAATAGGACAAAATTATGGATTATAGTAGACCATAGCTGAATTTGTTTAATCAACTCAATTTTATTATCAAATTATTAGACATGTTTTAAATTTTACAACTTTGGACTGTGTGTAACTTATAGAGCAATATCTTTACCTTATTGAGGACAGCTATTTTGCAAATAATTTACTATGGGGTGGGGGGGGGGGGTCAAGCTTCTTCCCCCCCCAGACATCAAGGTCTATACTCTGAGCTGATGTCCACAGCAACTGCAGTGTTTGAGCTGGAAGCCAAGCCCTGTTTCCAAAGCTAAAAGTGGATCTAGCAGAAACTAAGTGTCCTTCCTTTATATTTCCCATTCCTTTTGAATCCACATCTGGCTTTAGCTCAAAAACTGCAGTGGCAAAAGAAAAAAGAAACATCTGCTGTACATCACACTTGCCAAGGCTTATAATTGGCTGGTTAATGTATTAACCCCTTAAGGACCCTTGACGTACGCGTACTTCATGACACCCTGGTACTTAAGGACCCATGACCTACGCGTACGTCATGGAGAATTCCGGTCCCCGCTGGGTGGGGATCGGACCGGGATGCCTGCTGAAATCATTCAGCAGGCATCCTGTGCATCCTCTCATCAGACCTCCCCATGTCGGCGATCGCGGCAAATCGCAGGTGAATTCACACTTGCTATTTGCGCAATTCCGGGTCATTCCGGGTCTATGGTGACCCGGAATATAAAGGGGATCGCGCTTGTCCACCCCTCCTATCCCTGCTATTGGTCGTAAAGACGCGACGACCAATAGCAGATCGGGGGCGGGGGGTTACTTTTGGTTTCCCTGTTCTGCCCACCCTCAATAGGCGGGGCAGGACGGGGAAACCGACAGGGACCGGCGCCGAAGGTCACTTACTGATCTGCGGAGGCTGTGGGCGACGTTAATCGGCGGGTGGCGATGTCGTGCGACTGGCTCCCTGGATCCTACGGAAGCCGGTGAGTTGCCTAGCAACATCTGGGTAGACTACACAGTGGTCTCTAAACTATAGCCCTCCAGATGTTGCAAAACTACAGCTGTTTGGGCATGCTGGGAGTTGTAATTTTGCAACAGCTGGAGGTCTACAATTTAGAGACCACTGTACAGTGATCTCCAAACTGTAGTCCTCTAGATCTTGCAAAACTACAACTCCTACCATGCCCACACAGCAGTTTGCTGCCTGTGCATGCTTGGATTTGTAGTTTTGCAACATCTGGAGGGCCACAGTTTGGAGATGACTGTGCAGTGGACTCTAAACTGTAGCCCTCCAGATGTTCCAAAACTGCAAATCCCAGCATGCCCAAACAGCAAACAGCTGTCTCGGCATGCTGGGAGTTGTAGTTGCGCACCTCCAGCTGTTGCATAACTACATCTCCCAGCATGCCCTTCGGCGATCAGTACATGCTGGGAGTTGTAGTTTTGCAACAGCTGGAGACACACTGGTTGGAAAATATTGAGTTAGGTAACAGAACCTAACTGAAGGTTTTCCAACCAATGTGCCTCCAGCGGCTGCAAAAGTATAACTCCCAGCATGCACAGTCTGTCAGTACATGCTGGGAGTTGTAATTTTGAAACAGCTGGATGTTAACCCCCCCCCCCCCCCTTTTGTGAATGTACAGGGTACATTCACACGGGCGAGTGTACAGTAAGTTTCCTGCTTGAAGTTTGAGCTGCGGAAATTTTTTTTGCTTCAGCGCAAACTCCTAACGGAAAACTCACCGTAACCCGCCAGTGCGAATGTACCCTAAAAACACTACACTAACACATAATAAAGGGTAAAACACTACATATACACCCCCTTACACTGTCCCCCCAATAAAAATGAAAAACTTATTATATGGCAGTGTTTCCAAAATGGAGCCTCCAGCTGTTGCAAAACAACAACTCCCAGCATTTCCGGACAGCCACTGATTGTCCAGGCATGCTGGGAGTTTAGCCACAGCTGGAGGCACCTTGTTTGGGAATCACTGGCGTAGAATACCCCTATGTCCACCCCTATGCAATCCCTAATTTAGTCCTCAAATGCGCATGGAGCTCTCTCACTTCAGAGCCCTGTCGTATTTCAAGGAAACAGTTTAGGGCCACATATGGGGTATTTCCGTACTCGGGAGAAATTGCACTACAAATTTTGGGGGCTTTTTCTCCTTTTACCCCTTATGAAAAAGAAAAGTTGGGGGCTACACCAGCTTGTTAGTGTAAAAAAAAAATTTTTTACACTAAAATGCTTGTGTTGCCCTATACTTTTTATTTTCACAAGCGGTAGAAGGAAAAAAAGACCCCCAAAATTTGTAACGCAATTTCTCCTGAGTAAGGAAATACCCCATATGTGGGCATAAAATGCTCTGCGGGCGCATAACAAGGCTCAGGAGTGAAAGTGCACTATGTTCATTTGAGGCCTAAATTGGTGATTTGCACAGGGGTGGCTGATTTTACAGCGGTTCTGACATAAACCCAAAAAAATGCCCACATGTGACCCCATTTTGGAAACCACACCCCTCACGGAACGTAACAAGGGGTATAGTGTGCCTTAACACCCCACAGGTGTATAATGAAAATTCTTAAAAGTTGGATGGAAAAATAAAAAAAAAATAAAAACTTTTTCACAAAAATGCTGGTGTTACCCAAAATTTTTCATTTTCACAAGGGAAAATAGGAAAAAAGCCCCCCAAAATTTGTAACCCCATTTCTTCTGAGTAAGAACATACCCCATGTGTGGATGTAAAGTGCTCTGTGGGCGAACTACAACGCTCAGAAGAGAAGGAGCGCCATTGGGCTTTTGAAGAGAAAATTTGTCCGGAATTGAAGGCCACGTGTGTTTACAAAGCTCCAATAGTGCCAGAAAATGATCCCCCCCCCCCCCCACATGTGACCCCATTTTGGAAACTACACCTCTCACGTAATGTAATAAGGGGTACAGTGAGCATTTACGCTCCACAGGTGTCTGACAGATTTTTGGAACAGTGGTCTGTGAAAATGAAAAATTAAATTTTTCATTTGCACAGCCCACTGTTCCAAAGATCTGTCAAACGCCAGTGGGGTGTAAATACTCACTACACCCTTTATTAAATTCTGTGAGGGGTGTAGTTTCCAAAGTAGGGTCACATGTGGGGGGTCCACTGTTCTGGCAGCATGGGGGACTTTGTAAATGCACATGGCCCCTGACTTCCATTCCAAACAATATTTTTTTTCAAAAAGCTCAATGGCGCTCCTTCTCTTCTGAGCATTGTAGTGCACCAGAAGAGCACTTGATGTCCACACATGGGGTATTTCCATACTCAGAAGAGATGGGGTTACAAATTTTGGGGGGCATTTTGTCCTATTATCCGTTGTAAAAAAATTTTATTTGAGGGAAAACTAGCATTTTTGTGAAAAAAAATTATTTACACACCCAACTTTAACGAGAAGTCGTCAAACACCTGTGGGGTGTTAAGGCTCACTGGACCCCTTGTTACGTGCCTTGAGGGGTGTAGTTTCCAAAATAGTATGCCATGTGCTGTTGTTTTTTTTTTTGCTGTTCTGGCACCATAGGGGCTTCCTAAATGTGACATGCCCCCCAAAAACCATTTCAGAAAAAACTCAGTCTCCAAAATCCCACTGTCGCTTCTTCCCTTCTGAGCCCTCTACTACGCCCCCTGAACACTTGTCATACACATATGAGGTATTTTCTTACTCAAGAGAAATTGGGTTACACATTTTAGGAAGATTTCTCTCCTTTTACCCCTTGTAAAAATTCAATAACTGGGTCTACAAGAACATGCCAGTGTAAAAAATGAAGATTTTGAATTTTCTCTTTCACTTTGCTGCTATTCCTCTGAAACACCTTATTTATAATAAGAAGGCCCTTCAAATCCACTTCAGAACAGAACTGGTCCCTGAAAAATTTCAATTTTGAAAATGTTGTGAAAAATTGGAAAATTGCTGCTATGAAGTCCTCTGATGTCTTCCAAAAGTAGAAACATGTCAACTTTATGATGGAAGCAAAGTAGACATATTGTATATGTGACTCATTATATAAATTGTTTGGAATATTAATTTTCCTTACAAGCAGAGAGCTTCAAAGTAAAAAAAAAAAAAATGCAAAATGTAAAATTTTTTCATAAAATTTTGGAATTTTCCCCCAAGAAATTATACAAGTATCGACAAAATTTTACCACGAACATAAAGTAGAATATGTCACGAAAAAACTCTCTCAGAATGAAAAAGTAAAAGCATTCCAGAGTTATTAATGCTTGAAGTGACAGTGGTCAGATGTTCAAAAAATGGCCGGGTCTTACAGTGAAAATTGGCTGGGTCCTTAAGGGGTTGTCCTTAAGGACTTGCATGTCACCTACAATGGATTATTCACTGCTGGATCACATGACCAGCCCAAAGGATCACATGACCAGTAATCAAAGAGAAAAAAATAAAATAAAAAATAAATAAAAAAAGACAGGTGCTTCATGTGTAGGATTGTAGCAAAAATTGCTAGAAGTGTGCCTGGTATCATGCTAACCTTATTCTGTTGTGTAGGAGGCACAACTCCCATCACAGCCTTGAGCATGCTAGGTGTAGTTGTGCCAGAGACACTGCTGTTACAAGCTTCTCCTCCGTCTTCTGGACTTCAGCTGATCGGACTGCGCATGCTTAGCAATTTGGTTATGAGCCGAGACCTTTCAGCCAACCCTTAGGCAAACATATGAATGATAATGTTCTGTACTAAGCAGAGGACCATCCTCCCTCACTGTGATCAGGTACAAAATGTCACAATTCCCCGTATAATGCTTAAAGGGGTACTCCGGTGAAAACCTTTTTTCTTTTAAATCAACTGGTAGCAGAAAGTTAAACATATTTGTAAATGACTTCTATTAAAAAATCTTAATCCTTCCAGTACTTATTAGCTGCTGAATGCTACAGAGGAAATTCCTTTCTTTTTGGAACACTGATGACATCTCGAGCACAGTGCTCTCTGCTGACATCTCTGTCCATTTTAGCAACTGTGCATAGCAGATGCATGCTGAGGGCAGCATGGTGGCTCAGTGGTTAGCACTGCTGCCTTGCAGTACTGGGGACTTGGGTTCAAATCCCACTAAGGATAACAATAAATAAAGCGTTATTATTATTATAGTAACGTCAGCAGAGAGAACTGTGCTCGTGATGTCATCAGAGAGCATTCCAAAAAGAAAAGAATTTCCTCTGTAGTATTCAGCAGCTAATAAGTACAGGAATGATTAAGATTTTTTAATAGAAGTAATTTACAAATATGTTTAACTTTCTGCCACCAGTTGATTTAAAAGAAAAAAGGTTTTCACCAGAGTACCCCTTTAATGGATATTGGGGTCTTCAGAAAGTGATACCACCATGTAAAAAAAATTAACCTTTGGATGCATTGCAGGTGTTTTTGATCAGCCCTACTGAAATAAAAAAAGAAATATGGGAGTAAAATTGACTCCAACGTACTCACAAGAAGAAATAAAAAGTCTGAAGATCCCTCACTCAGATAATAAGTGTCACCTCCACTCACTTCAACACAGTGGACACAAACAGCTACGTCCACTTCAACAGTGGTCATTTAAATAAAATGGTGCAGTAACTTACCATATAGACAATATAGGGCATTCTAAAAAGAATTGTAATGATCAAGATACTTTCAACCAACAATCTAGGATTCTGGAAAAGATCTGAAGAAATGGATACCCATGCCACTTGGAAGCAAAGGAAAGTACAAGGAATCTGAACAATGCCGTGCCAAAGGGTCAGACACGAAAAAATAATTTCCTCAACGTATATAATTCAGAATTTAATGTTCTTTTTATCTCCAAATGTCACCTTCATATGGACACCTAATGGGGCTCCTGGCACTGTTCTTTATTTATCAATCACTTGTCCCTTTAAGATGATGCCAATTGATCCTATCCCAGCATTCCTGCCAAACCCTTTTGAATATAACTGGACTTATTACAGCCCAGATGTTCTTCTCCGACCTTTTAAGACCATTTCGAGGAGGGGGATACAGTATTAATAACGTGAAGTGACAATTATGACAACAATGTTTATTCCCTACAAGGTTAGAGGGACCTATGGGGTATATTAGTTAAAGCGGTAGTCCAGTGGTGAAAAACTTATCCCCTATCCTAAGGATAGGGGATAAGTTTGAGATCGCGGGGGGTCCGACCGCTGGGGCCCCCTGCGATCTCTCTGTACGGGGCCCCGGCTCTCCGGCCAGATAGCGGTTGTCGACATCCGCACGAAGCGGCGGCCAACACGCCCCCTCAATACATCTCTATGGCAGAGCCGGAGATTGCCGAAGGCAGCTCTTTGGCTCTGCCATAGAGTTGTATTGAGGGGTCGTGTCGGCCGCCGCTTCGTGCGGAGGTCAACACGCCCCCTTCCCGCGGGCTGTTGGGGCCCCGTACAGGAGATCGCAGGGGGCCCCAGCAGTCGGACCCCCCGCGATCTGCAACTTATCCCCTATCCTTAAGATAGGGGATAAGTTGTTCACCACTGAGTCACCACTGGACTACTCCTTTAACCATTGTGGGTAATATGTAGAACCATTTCATTCTGCTGGGACATTATTCTCCCAAATACAGTGACCCCCCCCCCCCCGACCTACGATGGCCCCGACATACGATAATTTCAACATGCGATGGCCTCTCAGAAGCCATCGCATGTTGAAGGCAATATCAACATACAATGCTTTTGTATGTCGCGGCCATCGCATAAACGGCTATCCGGCAGCGCTGACTGCTTCAGCTGCCACCAGATAGCCGTTTACGGTGCCCCGTGTGGTCCGCTGACGATCACTTACCTGTCCTCGGCGCCGGCGCGTCCTTTTCGGGATCCCTGCATCGTTGGCGCTCTCCATCGTCGTCATCACGTCGCTGCGCACGCCGTCCCGTCATCCAATAGGAGCGGCGTGCGTAGCGACGTGATGGCGGTGACGGAGAGCGAGGATGTCGGGGAAGCAGAGGCCTTGCTGGAGCATCGGGGACACCTCGGGGACGCGGCGACAGCGATGGACAGCGACATCCCGGGCAGCGGTCACGGTTCGGAGCGGCGGGGACACGTGACTACAACTTCCTCTAACAGTGGTCTTCAACCTGCGGACCTCCAGATGTTGCAAAACTACAACACCCAGCATGCCCGGACAGCCAACGGCTGTCCGGGCATGCTGGGTGTTGTAGTATTGCAACATCTGGAGGTCCGCAGGTTGTAGACCACTGTCCTATACTTTACATTGCATGGATTCCTCAACGATGGTTTCAACAAACGATGGTCCTTTGGAACGGATTACCATCGTATGTTGAGGGACCACTGTACACCATGTGACAGATATAGATATCTGTTACAAGTATACATAAGATTTTCTTTGGGTCTCATGCTTCATTCCTCTGGTAATGTATTTGGCTAGAGTGATACTGGTAATGTATTTGGCTAGAGTAAGTACTGGAAGGATTAAGATTTTTTTAAATAGAAGTAATTTACAAATCTGTTTAACTGGCACCAGGTGATTTTAAAAAATTGTTTTCCACTGGAGTACCCCTTTAACTCCATCATTTCTTACTTTTACATGTTGAGTTTTACTATTAGCTATTTAATTAGTAGTGGATATTGTACATATTTCATCTGCAAATGTAAAACATGGCCTTGATCTATGGTCTGGTCTCCCATTCAGCACATGACCATAATACTGGAAGCTTGGCTTCTCCTTACTGACAGCAGAATACCCTAGAGCTCCACCTGTTGGCTGAATTAAATATTTGAATATTTTACTATGTGTACATTGGCACTACAATATTTTATTAACTACATTAACTATATTCAGCTACAGCTATCTGTAACATATACACGTGTCCCTGGGGCAGTTTTAAAAAAAATATTTTTAACCTCTAAATTGACCCGCACATCTCTTGGCACTGGACATTAGTGTTGAGCGGTATAGGCCATATTCGAATTTGTGAATATATGGACGAATATTCGTCATATATTCACGAATATTCGTATATTCGTTATATTCTCGTTTTATTTTCGCATATGCGAAAATTCGCGTATACGAAAATTAGCATATACAAAATTTGCAAACGCGGAAATTAGCATATGCGAAAATTAGCATATGCTAATATTCGCATATGCGAATTTTCGCACGCCAGTCTCACACAGTAGTATTAGAGCCTTCTTTACACCACACAAGCTGGAAGCAGAGAGGGGTGATCACTGTGATGTGTACTGTGAAAAAAAAACAAAAAAAAAAAAACGAATATTCGTAATTACGAATATATAGCGCTATATTCGCGAAATTCGGGAATATGCGAATATTCGCGAATAATATTCGAATTGCGAATATTCGCGAGCAACACTACTGGACATAATCCCTGCCGAGATACAAATGTGAACCACGTCCAGATGGGTAGTCCCTGGTAATTTGTTGTACCTGTTTTATGTATTTACATGAAATGTGGTAGTCTAGGACAAATTTTTATGTTTTGGCATATATACTGTGTCGACTTGAAATCTTCACTATGGCTTGTAGCTAGAGATGAGCGAACTTACAGTAAATTCAATTCGTCACGAACTTCTCGGCTCGGCAGTTGATGACTTATCCTGCGTAAATTAGTTCAGCTTTCAGGTGCTCCGGTGGGCTGGAAAAGGTGGATACAGTCCTAGGAAAGAGTCTCCTAGGACTGTATCCACCTATGCCAGCCCATGGGAGCACCTGAAAGCTGAACTAATTTATGCAGGAAAAGTCATCAACTGCCGAGCCGAGAAGTTCGTGACGAATCGAATTTACTGTAAGTTCGCTCATCTCTACATGCATGCATATATATTTATTCTCTTCATACATGTATGAGTTAAGAATTCACTGCACTATGACATTACTTCTAATCTCTTTAGCTTTATAGATGGTGACAGAGAAGTACAGCTAACCAAGGACAATGTGGAGCGAGCATGGGCACAGATTACTGACAACAGCCTGAGACTCAAGTGCACAGACGTGGAAGTAAGAGATATGGAAAAACCCTAATAAAAATGCATGACCGTCACCCGTGGTATAGAAATCACTCCTCTGCTGGAACTCTGCTGTCATTATTACATACAAAATGCACCCAAATTTATCAAAACCTGTGTAGAGGAAGAGTGGTGCAGCTGCTCATAGTAACCAATCAAACCACCAATAGAGATGCCCCTTCATTGTACACCCCTGTCTCTGCCTACACCATAGGAACATAGTTTGTAAGGTTGAAAAAAAAAAAAAAAGACAAGAGTCCATAGAGTTCAACCTAGAACCTGTTGGTAAAATTATATTTTGATATCTATGTTCTCTGTATATATACTATAGTCTAACTTTAGATGGTGTTGGCCGGTTTTATCTAGTTTCTATTAACCATTGTCTTAGTTCTGGCCAGTGCCCAGTGATGCTCGAAAACTATCCAAATGACCTTGGTAAAATATTGAGGTTTTTGTGGGATAATAAGCTTTTTCTATGATAAGAAAGAAAGTGTAAAAGGAACCCTGTGATTGGTAATAAAGTTATGCACCATGAGCCACCAGGGTTTCTTAGCCAATCAGCTCACACTGAGTGTTGCCAAAAAAAAGGGCTGTAATCTATCTTGGGGTATGATTTTCGTCTGCAGAGCTGTTTCTCTGCATGTTAGAGAACATCCACCGGTATCGATACATGTGCAATAAACCTGTCTGCTAATCAACACGGCTGGAGTTGACCAATCACAGGGAAAAATAGATCCTAACAAACCCTACTGTGTTGATCCAGAGGAAGGCAAAAAAAGAAGGCTGATAAATAAATCCCTGGATCAATGTTCTGTCCCCATAAATCTAGTATTCATAAGCTGTAATATTATATTTTTCCAGAAAAACATCCAGGCCCCCCCCCCCCCCCCTGAATTTTCTTATTGAGTCAGACATCACAACATCATGTGGTAAAGAGTTCCATAGTCTCACTGCTCTTACAGTAAAGAATCCCTGTCTGTGATGGTGAAACCTTCTCTCCTCTAGACGTACAGAATGCCCCCTTGTCATGGTTACCGGCATAGGCATAAAAACTAGAAAGATCTCTGTACTGTCTTCATTAGAGATGAGCGAACTTACAGTAAATTCGATTCGTCACGAACTTCTCGACTTGGCAGTTGATGGCTTTTCCTGCATAAATTAGTTCAGCTTTCAGGTGCTCCCGTGGGCTGGAAAAGGTGGATACAGTCCTAGGAGAATCTTTCCTAGGACTGTATCTACCTTTTCCAGCCCACCGGAGCACCTGAAAGCTGAACTAATTGTTAAGTCATCAACTGCCGAGCCGAGAAGTTCGTGACGAATCGAATTTATTGTAAGTTCGCTCATCTCTATTCTTCATATATGTGTACATTGCGATCAAAAGGTCTTTTCTTCAAACTAAATAACCCCAAGCTTGACAACCTGTCTTGGTCCTGTAATACTTCCATACCATGTCACCCTCCTCTGTACCCTCTCCAGTTCAGCCATGTCCTTCTTATATACAGGTGCCAAAAATTGGACACAATACTTTATAAATGGTCTGACTAATGATTTATACAGAGGTAAAACTATGTCCTTGTCACAAGCCTCTATGCCTCTCTAGCCTTGGCAGCAGCTGGCTGGCACTGATCACTAAAGTTAAAGGGGTACTTCCGTGGAAAACTTTTTTTTTTTTAATCAACTGGTGCCAGAAAGTTAAACAGATTTGTAAATCATAAAAGTAAGGTGCAGCTCACAACAGAAGGACCGAGGCAGTTAAAGCTAAAGCCGGACCCCACCGGCAACAATAATATAAAAATAATGAAAACCTATAGCTTATGCCTCTAGGACCTCACCAATGGTGCATAATGTTGTGGGCAAAGATAGATATAACAGCGTTTATTCAAAAATTGTTTTTAATTCAGATTATAAAATAGAAAATGTAATATATAAATAAGTAAAACAGTAACAAAATATCACATTACACTGGCATTTATCTAGTAAAAATCTCGCTGGGCCCTAGTGAGATATCAAAAATGTATCAAAAATGTAAAAAATATATGAAAAAAATATATGTAAAAAATATAAAAATGTAAAAAATGTACATTTTTTACATTTTTGATATCTCACTAGGGCCCAGCGAGATTTTTACTAGATAAATGCCAGTGTAATGTGGTATTTTGTTACTGTTTTACTTATTTATATATTACATTTTATATTTTATAATCTGAATTAAAAACAATTTTTGAATAAACGCTGTTATATCTATCTTTGCCCACACCATTATGCACCATTGGTGAGGTCCTAGAGGCATAAGCTATAGGTTTTCATTAGATTTGTAAATCACTTCTATTAAAAAATCTTAATCCTTCCAGTACATTTTAGGGGCTGTATACTAAAGAGAAATCCAAAAAAGAAATGCATTTCCTCTGATGTCATGACCACAGTGCTCTCTGCTGACCTCTGCTGTCCATTTTAGGAACTGTCCAGAGCAGCAAATGTTTGCTATAGGGATTTTCTCCTGCTCTGGACAGTTCATAAAATGGACAGCAGAGGTCAGCAGAGAGCATTGTGGTCATGACATCAGAGGAAATGCATTTCTTTTTTGGATTTCTCTTTAGTATACAGCCCCTAAAAAGTACTGGAAGGATTAAGATTTTTTTTATAGAAGTAATCTACAAATCTGTTTAACTTTCTGGCACCAGTTGATAAAAAAAAAAAAAAAAAGGTTTCCACAGGAGTACCCCTTTAAGCTTATTGTCCACCATTACCCCCAAGTCCGTTTCGGTAGTAGTTTTACTTAATGTCTTATTATTTAGCACATAATTGTACATTTTGGGGGAGATTTATCAAAACCTGTGCAGAGGAAGAGTGGTGCAGTTGCCCATAGCAACCAATCAGATTGCTTCTTTCATTTTCCACAGGCCTCTAAAGAGGCCTGTGGAAAATGAAAGAAGCAATCTGATTGGTTGCTATGGGCAACCGCCCCACTCTTTCTCTGCACAGGTTTTGATAAATCTCCCCCTTTGTTTTTACGGCCCAAGTGCATAATTCCATGTGCAGAAATTCATAGCCTAACAGAGAATACCGATAGTTAAACACACATACAACATGTCTGTCTGAATGCAGTCTTATTATGATAGTATGAAATAGTCTCCACCGTGTGAACATTTTCTATTTTGTAGATGGAAGAGCACCTGGAAAATGCTGAGGTCGGCGGCCTAGATCACCTATCCTTAGAAGATAAAGCTGGGAGCACTGTGAAAGCTTTGTTTGATTATGAGGCTTCACAGCTGGAAGACCTGTCATTCAAAAGAGGAGACATTATTAAGGTTCTCAATAAAGGTACTTTTTTGTTTGTTTGTTTTTTCCAGAAAAAAACCTTACCAGTAGGCACTTTGGGGGAGATTTATCAAAACCCGTCTAGAGGAAAAGTTGCCCAGTTGCCCATAGCAACCAATCAGATTGCTGCTTTCATTTTTAACAAGGCCTCTGCAAAATGAAAGAAGCGATCTGATTGGTTGCTATGGGCAACTGGGCAATTTTTCCTCTTGACAGGTTTTGATAAATCTCTTCCTTTGTGCTCTTCTGTATGGTGTCCTTGAGGCTAGTTATGCAATATACAGAGGCATAACTTGTAATCTGTAACAGGGCTTCATGTCTATCATGTGCCATCTATAATAATGGGATTTTCTTATGGGGCTTCAAAGCCCCCCTTGGGCATCAGGGCCCTGATGCAACTACCTCTGCACCCCCTATAGTTATGCCCCTGGCACTATAGTGTGCAATAACAAAACATTATTGTCATGTGGATCTCTATGCATATTCTGTGTGTTTATGTTTGACATTGGAGGTCAGTGGTTCAGTAAGGGCCATTGCATCCTTCTTTTCCATTACCTGTGATAATAGCCATTACATTCATTAAAGGGGTTATCCATCATAAGGTGACTTTAGCACTTACCTGCCAGACAGTAATGGACATGCTTGTCTTGGGGCTAACTGGCTGTGTTGTAAGTTCACCGTAATGCTGCTGATTTCTATTTTTAAATGCCCATTTCCTGTTGGAGTTTCCTCCCTCCAACTCAAAGTCCCAGGATGCCTCAAGTGTGAGGTCACTTTTCTCTCTTCCACACATCAGTCACCCCACCCATTGCAGCACAAATGAGCTATGCGTGCTGCCCATGAAACTACAATTCCCTGCAGCCCTCTGGAAAATGATTTTTCCCCACCCAACAGTCGCTCCACCCATTGAAACTTTGCTCCTCCAAAGGGAAAATATTACTTCTGCCACCATTCAGTCTGTAAACACATTACATCTAAAGACACTTTAATAATGACGTCTGCTGAACCAGCTCCCTTCGGTGGGTTCAAATGACTGTCTAAGGCAGTGTTTTTCAAACAGTGTGTCTCCAGCTGTTGCAAAACTACAACTGCCAGAATGCCCAGGCAGCCTTTGGCTGTCCGGGCATGTTGGTTGTTGTAGTTTTGCAACAGCTGGAGACACACTGTTTGGAAAACGCTGGTGTAATGTACATAGTAACCATCCAAATCTCCAGCAACAGATGACAGATTAGAAACGAGTAGAGAATTTTGGACTTTTAAACACCCAAACCTCATTAGACAGAGATAAGCCACCTTCAGAGCGTTCTGGCTATGGCTTACCCCACCCCCTTCCCATAAAAAACACGAACATTTGGTCATGCTGAATGTTTGTCTCTATGGGGAGGGCAGGAGAGATAACTCTTGGGTAAACCAATTTTCAGCTGACAGTTTTTGGAAATTTATGGTCACTTTTAAACCCACTCCTGTGTAAACATTTATAGCATATATTCACAGGATATTCCAAAAATGTCCTCATACAATCAGGTCGCACCTCTGGGATCTGAGATTGCAGATATTGCCATGTGAGGTCATATCCTGTATGGCACGGGATTGCAAAAGATCTACCATATGTGGCTATGAGAATATCTTTGCACTTACTAATGGTATTCAAATAATCCAAACTACAGTGGTCCCTCAAGTTACAATATTAATTGGTTCCAGGACGACCATTGTATGTTGAAACCATTGTATGTTGAGACCATAACTCTATGGAAACCTGGTAATTGGTTCTGAAGACCCAAAATGTCATCAAAAAATAGGAAAAAGTGAGGATTAAAGAAAAATAAGTAGATAACTAATATAGATAAAGCAAATCCTTACATATAAAAGTAAGAAATAGCTGCTGGGAGCTGTAATCACTGTCTATGTCAGTGTTTTCCAAGCAGGGAGCCTCCAGCTGTTGCAAAACTACAACTCCCAGCATGCCCGGACAGCCAAAGGCTGTCCGGGTATGATGGGAGTTGTAGTTTTGCAACAGCTGGGGGCTCCCTGCTTGGGAAACACTGGTCTATGTAGAGGACAGGAGCTTCTTTGGCAGGCAATGTCCTAAAAAAGTAACATGGAGTCGCCCCCACCTGGTGTCCAAAGGAGCAGCTAACCCTGATACAGGTAAAGAGTACAGAACATGTAATACCTCCCTGTACTGTAGGGGGCGCTACCAGACACCAGTCAGTGCATACGCTTCAGGAATACAAGGGTTTTACCAGTAAAATGTCCATTCTGATTGGTCGGTTCTTCCGGCTATTGACACGTATCACAGATCTGGACTATCTGTACATTGTATGTTGAGTCTGGTTTCAAGTTACAATAGTCCAGAAAAGACCATTGTATGTTGAAACTATTGTATGTTGAGTCCATTGTAAGATGAGGGATCACTTTAAGCCTCATTGACATAGTATAAGTGCCCAAATATTACTCATTTTAATGATCAGAAGGGATCTGAACACCCAGCCCCCCAACCGATCCAAAAACCTTTGACCTGTTGACAGTGTAATAAGGCAGTAACACTTTAAGGGTGGGGGTCACATATCCGCAGTGTATTTTATGCTGCACAGTGGGAAATATGCTGTGTATTCTCCGGTGAGCACACACACAACAGCCTGGTGTGCAGTAAGGTTTAGAGGCGGGGCAAACACGCCAGCGTGACGGACACATGGGTCCACCTCCAAACCTTACCGCACACACAAGGCAGCACAGCATAAAATATGTTGCGTATACGCACTGTGTGGCCCTATCCTATAAGGTTTTTCAAGTTTCTGTTTTTGACAAAGAATAGATAGAACAATCTTGTGCACAATGTCATTTCCAATGTAGAAAAATGTTCCCCATTTAAAGGGGTACTCCAGTGCTTAGACATCTTATCCCCCATCCAAAGGATAGGGGATAAGATGCCTGATCGCGGGAGTCCCGCTGCTGGGGGCCCCCGTGATCTTGCACCCCAGTTAAAATCAGTCCCCGGAGCGTGTTCGCTCCGAGTCTGATTACTGGCGACCACAGGGCCGACTGCGTGTGACGTCACGCCCGCACCCCTCAATGCAAGCCTATGGGAGGGGGCGTTGACAGCTATCACGCCCCCTCTCGTAGGCTTGCATTGAGGGGCAGAGGCGTGACGTCCCACGCCGTCGGCCCTGTGGTCGCCGGTAATCAGACTCGGAGCAACGCGCTCCGGGGACGGATTTTAACTGGGGTGCCGCGTGCAAGATCATGGGGGTCCTCAGCGGCGGGACTCCTGCGATCAGGCATCTTATCCCCTATCCTTTGGATAGGAGATAAGATGTGTAAGCACCGGAGTACCCCTTTAAATTATGCTGTACTGTGCAGAACATTGATGAGCACATGTAGAGGGTTGTGTGGAGATTCGCATTAGAGAGATGTTCAGCCATAAAGTGTGAGTAATGACAGATTTCACACCACTTTTGCACTAAGTAGTTTGTCTTCCTCTGTTACAGTGTCGGAGGAATGGTGGGAAGGAGAATGTCATGACAAAGTGGGCATCTTTCCATCTGCATTTGTACAGTCAATGCCCAGCGCGTGAAACTGCAAACAATACATCCGTGTAAGGACTAGAGCACAGTCTATACATCCTGCTCTTCAACAAAGTCTCATTTCAGAAAAGAAAGAAAAAAAAAAAATAATAATTAAATAAATAAAAAGTTCTTTACTACTTGAATAAAATGTCTGTAAGTCTTATATGTACTCGTCAGATCATATGTCCTGGAAACCAATATCACCAATAGATGCAGTCAAAACACAATATCCACATAACTACACTGCCCAAAAAAATAAAGGGAACACTTAGACAACACAATGTAACTCCAAGTCAATGACACTTCTGTGAAATCACACTGTCCACTCAGGAAGCAACACTGATTGACAATCAATTTCACATACTGTAGTGCAAATGGAACAGACAACAGGTGGAAATTATAGGCAATTAGCAAGACACATACAATAAAGGAGTGGTTTTGCAGGTGGTGACCACAGACCACTTTTCAGTTCCTATGCTTCCTGGCTGCCGATTTGGTCACTTTTTAATGCTGGCGGTGCTTTCACTCTAGTGGTAGCATGAGACGGAGTCTACAACCCACACAAGTGGCTCAGGTAGTGCAGCTCATCCAGGAAGGCACATCACTGCGAGCTGTGGTAAGGAGGTTTGCTGTGCCTGTCAGCGTAGTGTCCAGAGCATGGAGGCGCTACCAGGAGACAGGCCAGTACATCAGGAGACATGGAGGAGGTCATGGAAGGGGGGCGGGGGATAACAATCCAGCAGCAGGACCGCTACCTTCGCCTTTGTGCAAGGAGGAGCACTGCCAGAGCCCTGCAAAATGACCTCCAGCAGGCCACAAATGTGCATGTGTCCACTCAAATGGTCAGAGACAGACTCCATGAGGGTGGTGTGAGGGGCCGACGTCCACAGGTGGGGATTGCGCTTACAGCCCAACACCGTGCAGGATGTTTGGAATTTGCCAGTGAACACCAAGATTGGTAAATTCGCCACTGGCGCCCTGTGCTCTTCACAGATGAAAGCAGGTTCACACTGAGTCTGGAGATGCTGTGGGGGGTGTCATTTCTTTGGTGGGCCACACAGCCCTCCATGTGCTTGCCAGAGGTAGCCTGACTACCAAGATGAGATCCTCAGACCCCTTGTGAGACCATATGCTGGTGCAGTTGGCCCTGGGTTCCTCCTAATGCAAGACAATACTAGACCTCATGTGGCTGGAGTGTGTCAGCAGTTCCTACAAGAGGAAGGCATTGATGCTATGGCCTGGCCCGCCCGTTCCCCAGACCTGAATCCGATTGAACACATCTGGGATATCATATCTCGCTCCATCCACCAACGCCACGTTGACCCACGGACTGTCCAGGAGTTAGGAGCATGCCCAGGCGTTGACGGGCACATGGAGGCCACACACACTACTGCGCCTCATTTTCACTTGTTTTAAGGACATTACATAAAGTTGGATCAGCCTGTAGTGTGATTTTCCACTTTGATTTTGAGTGTGACTCCATATCCAGACCTCCATGGGTTAATAAATGTGTGATTTTTTTTGTGTAATTTTTGTGTGATTTTGTTGTCAGCACATTCAGCTATGTAAAGACGAAAGTATTTCATACGATTAGTTCATTCATATCTAGGATGTGTTATCTTAGTGTTCCCTTTATATTTTTGAGCAGTGCAGTATCATGCGAGTTCTGGATAGCGCTCACCTCCTCCGTGCAGTCAGTCCTTCACTGTCTTCAAAGTAAATGTCCTAAAGATTCACAGCACTGGTAAAACCATTTCTTTATTGAAAATCCATTAAAAATCCGTAAGATACAAACTCGCATTGGTAAGTATCTTCCTATATTAGAACAAGATAACACTCTTAAAAATATCATCCATAAAGGTTGCAGATTTTCAGCTAAACGTCCACCTAATCTACAAACCATATTAGCACCCTCACATGTACAAGAAAATAATTCTCACAATACCTGGCTTAAAGGAGTACTCTAGTCCAGAGTATTCCTGCTCCGTTCTGCCCGGGCTGCAAAATAAATGAAAATGAACCATCACTCACCTTCCTGGGTTCCCGCGGAGCGCCACTACAGCTGATCGGTCCTCCGTTGCATCTCCTTCATACTTCCAGGTGTAACGAAGCGTCACATGGCGCTCAGCCTATCGCTGGCCGAGGCTGAACATCGCGGCGGCCGGCGATAGGCTGAGCACCATGTGACGCTTCGTTACACCCGGAAGTATGAAGAGGATGGACCGGAGGACCGAACAGCTGTAGCGGTGCTCCACGGGAACCCAGGAAGGTGAGTGATGGTTCATTTTCATTTATTTTGCAGCCCGGAGCAGGAATACTCTGCACTAGAGTACTCCTTTAATGTTAAGGGCTTTAGATGTTGCGGCAATCGCTACGGTTGCTGTGCATTTAGGAAACAAATCTAAGAATTTAATGAAACCATTGCGGGTACATCTTATACTATTTCATCTTTCATAAATTGCAATATTACTTGGGCTATTTAATATATACACTGTAGTATTTGCAATTTAGGCTATGTAGGTTGCACAAGTAGACGTATCAAAGACAGACTTAGAGAACAAGTTAGAGGTAAAAACCTCCCCCTCTGACATGTTTCCACCCTACCGGGCCTTAATCATAGATACGAGGGATAGCATTGCCAGGTATTTAAGGAGCATATAGCTCCACCCCTATTAGGGAGTGACTAAAATGAAAAATAAAAAAGGCACAAAAAAATACAAAATTAGAAAAAACTAAATTCAATAGCTCATAACCAAGTCAAGCCTATGATTCATGCCCTTCGGATATGAGGTATCGAACATAAGTATCCAGTAATCTTCTCGGTTCAAAAGTTTAGAACGTCTGTCTCCTCCACGTAGTAACTCTTTCTACTCCCGTAATTGTAAGCGCAATTACATCGCCTGCATGCACGTGTGAAAAATGTTTGGAGACGTTAGAAGGGTTTCTGGTAAATGTGTGTAGCTCCATATATATGTCTGTCTTTGATACGTCTACTTGTGCAACCTACATAGCCTAAATTGCAAATACTACAGTGTATATAGTAAATAGCCCAAGTAATATTGCAATTTATGAAAGATGAAATAGTATAAGATGTACCCGCAATGGTGTCATTAAATTCTTAGATTTGTTTCCTAAATGCACAGCAACCGCAGCGATTGCCGCCACATCTAAAGCCCTTAACATTAAGCCAGGTATTGTGAGAATTATTTTCTTGTACATGTGAGGGTGCTAATATGGTTTGTAGATTAGGTGGACGTTTAGCTGAAAATCTGCAACCTTTATGGATGATATTTTTAAGAGTGTTATCTTGTTCTAATATAGGAAGATATTTACCGATGCGAGTTTGTGTGAGTTGTAACACATTCAGAAATACAAGCAGGCAAAGCTTTAACATGTTCATCAATTGAACAAGTAATTGGCCAGCAGTGTATCAGCCATTAGTGTTGCTCGCGAATATTCGCGAATAAAATTTGCATTGCGAATATCGCATATTCGCGAATATAGCACTATATATTCGCAATTACGAATATTCAGTTTTTTTTTTTCACAGTACGCATCACAGTGATCATCCCTCTCTGCTTCCAGCTTGTGTGGTGTAAAGAAGGCTCTAATACTACTGTGTGAGACTGGCGTGCGAATTTTGGCATATGTGAAATTTCGCATATGCGAAAATAAAACGCAAATTTAGTGAATATGTGACGAATATTCGTCCATATATTCACGAAATATCGCAAATTCGAATATGGCCTATGCCGCTCAACACTATTTAACATTGTAAGTAGAGATGAGCGAATTTACAGTAAATTCGATTCGTCACGAACTTCTCGGCTCGGCAGTTGATGACTTATCCTGCATAAATTAGTTCAGCCTTCAGGTGCTCCGGTGGGCTGGAAAAGGTGGATACAGTCCTAGAAAAGAGTCTCCTAGGACTGTATCCACCTTTTCCAGCCAACGGGAGCACCTGAAAGCTGAACTTATTTATGCAGGATAAGGCATCAACTGCCGAGCCGAGAAGTTCGTGATGAATCGAATTTACTGTAAATTCGCTCATCTCTACTTGTAAGGCTGCAATCACATCACAATAGCAGCCTACGGCTGCCGGACAGGAAAGCCGGGCACTCCCATACCCTAGATGGAACAACGCTGAAACCTATTCATTTAAATGAGCTGACCGGAGTCAAACAGTGACTCCAGTCGGCTCATTTTTGCCCCGTATCCGGTTTTGTGACTGAGCCGACCTGAGTATACTACGGTTTTAGGTCCATTCAAATAAATGAGAAGGGCGCCGGGTACTTCCCGTCCCCGAGCCGGATTCGCAGCCATAGGCTGCAATCGTGAGGTGAATGCAGCCTAATATACAGAAGAAGACAACCCACCCCACCCCACATATGTAGGATGTGTGCCAATAAGAGGGGTATTCTAGAGAACATTTTTTATTCTATTTAACTGACCTCAGGGTGCAGTTGAATAGGAAAAAAAAAAAAAGCCAGAATTACACCACCCCGCACGCTCCACTTCCTTGTGTCTGTGTCACATAAGGACCTTATTACAGTGTCCTGCCTCAGCCATTGATTGGCTGAGCTGGAAGGTCCTTGTGTCACACAGATACAAGGAAATGCAGTTTAGCAGGGGATCAACCTAGAGTTAGCAGTGGCAGCAAAGTTTATTTTATTTTATTTAAACCTAAAGCAAAGAAAAATAATATATATATAAATTAAAAAAAATTATTTATATTATATACACATATACACACACATATACACACACATATACACACACACACACGTAAAATGTTGGCACCCCTGGAATTTTTCAAGAAAATGAGGAATTTCTCACAGAAAAGGATTGCAGTGACACATGTTTTGCTATACAGATGTTTATTCCCTGTGTGTATTGGAACTAAACAAAAAAAGGAGGAAAAAAAGCAAATTACATAATGTCACACCAAACTCCAAAATTGGGCTGGACAAAATTATTGGCACCCTTAATATTTGGTTGCACACCCTTGGGAAAAAAATAACTGAAATCCGTTGCTTCCTATAACCATCAATAAGCTTCTTACACCTCTCAGCCGGAATGTTGGACCACTCTTCCTTTGCAAGCTGCTCCAGGTCTCTCTTATTAGAAGGCGCCTTTCCCAACAGCAATTTTAAGATCTCTCTACAGGTGTTCAATGGGATTTCGATCTGGACTCATTGCTGCCACTTCAGAACTCTCCAGCGCTTTATTGCCATCCATTTCTGGGTGTTTTTTGACATATGTTTGGGGTCATTGTCCTGCTGGAAGACCCAAGATCTCGGATGTAATCCCAGCTTTCTGACACTGGGCTGTACAGTGCGACCCAAAATCCGTTGGTAATCCTCAGGTTTCATGATGCCTTGCACACATTCAAGGAACCAAGTGATAGAGGCAGCAAAACAACCCCAAAACATCATTGACCCTCCACCATATTTCACTGTAGATACTGTGTTCTTTTCTTTGTAGGCCTCATTCCATTTTCGGTAAACTGTCGAATGATGTGCTTTACCAAAAAGCTCTATCTTGGTCTCATCTGTCCACAAGACGTTTTCCCAGAAGGATTTTGGTTTACTCAAGTTCATTTTGGCAAAATGTAGTCTTGCTTTTTTATGTCTCTGTGTCAGCAGTGTCGGTCCTCCTGGGTCTCCTGCCATAGCGTATTGTTTCATTTAAATGTCAACTGATAGTTCACACTGATACTGATGCTCTATGAGCCTGCAGGTCAGCTTGAATATCTTTGGACCTTGTTTGGGGCTGCTTATCCACCATCCGGACTATCCTGCGTTGACACCTTTCATCAATTTTTCTCTTCCATCCACGCCCAGGGAGATTAGCTACAATGCCATGGGTTGCAAACTTCTTGATAATGTTGCGCACTATGGACAAAGGCAAATCTAGATCTCTGGAGATGGACTTGTAACCTTGAGATTGTTGATATTTTTCCACAATTTTGGTTCTCAAGTCCTCAGACAGTTCTCTTCTCCTCTTTCTGTTGTCCATGCTTAGTGTGGCACACTCAGACACAAAATGCAAAGACTAAGTGAACTTCTCTCCTTTTTATCTGCTTTCAGGTGTGGTTTTTTATATTGCCCACACCTGTTACTTGCCCCCAGGTGAGTTTAAAGGAGCATCACATGCTTAAAAAAAATCTTCTTTATCCACAATTTTGAAAGGGTGCCAACAATTTTGTCCAGCCCATTTTTGGAGATTGGTTCTTTTTTTTCCTCCCTTTTTTTTGCTTAGTTCCAACACACACAATGGGAATAAACATGTGTATAGCAAAATGTGTTACTTCAATCCTTTTCTGTGAGAAATACTTCATTTCAGGGGTGCCAACATTTACGGCCATGACTCTGTGTGTGTGTGTGTGTGATTGAGATTATACACATATATACAGACACACACACACACACACACACACACACACACACACATATATATATTATATATATTTTTTTTTTATATACACCTCCCTGTTCCTGAGATATGTGGGTGATGGGCAGGATTATGCAGTCAGGGGTATGTGTGTTTTACATTGGGGGGGGGGGGGGGGGGGGGGGGGGGGAGTATATGCTTATACACACGCTCCGACTGTATAATCCACCTGATGTCATGTTTTGTTGGCTACAGGTCCTCTTCAATGACATCAGTAATACATAGGGGCCCATCTAACCAAAATATACTATGCAGTATACTTATTTTACAAAATCGATAGAATGAAACTGCACTGGAACAAATTTTATATATATATTCTTATTATAAAAGGTGGGCCTAGCTCTATATAATGTGTTCTTGAAAAATGATGCTACATTAGTGTCTTTAAAAATAGGATGTCCTAAAAATGCTACAATAGCTGCTTTACACATTGGCAACCCATATGTAATATACTATCATATATATATATATATATATATATATATATATATATATATATATATATATATATATCATATATGCTTGCTGACCGAGAAATAGTGGCTGATGTCTCTTCTATAGTTTTATGCTCAATTAGTTCTACTTGTATTAATAATGGATGTATGTGCACATAACTGGATGACTTGTGACTTCTCATTTTGTAATTTAAATATCTAAAAAAAAAAAAATTAAAGTATAGCTTTGAATAAAAACTTGCAATCTATGTGGACTGTCATGATCACTGCTATGTCAAATCTCTCTCCAGCTTTGAGGACCTCAAGAAACACAAAATTAAAGGGCATTTACTGGGGACCCCACTATTCACAACACTGGGATTCTCCTGACAGTGACAGACTCTGAGGCACTTTGACTTGCAGTGGGGACTCTGTGTTCTCTAAAGAAGTGATGCCACACACTATACATAATCAACATCTATATGCTACTTTATTGGCATGGATACTGAACTATAAGGAGGCACAGGCATCGCTGGTTTGTCTAAAGAGGCCCCAAAAGCTAACATTTAAAGGGGTATTCCAGCCAAAGACATCTTATCCCCTATCCAAAAGGGCTGCTGCTCCAGCCTCAGAAACCTCTGTGTTCATGTCCACGCCCCCTCTATTCATGTCTGTGGGAGGGGGTGTTATGGCTGTCACGCCCCCACTCAGACATGAATGGAGGGGCGTGGCATAACATCATGTCTCCAGTCCCGGAAAAACAGAGGTTGCCGAAACCGGAGCAGCAGCCCGGCAAAGAATGCTGGGTGCTGCACGGAAATTGTGGGGGGTCCCAGCGGCAGGCCCCCACGATCAGACATCTTATCCCCTATCCTTTGGATAGGAGATGTCTTTTGCTGGAATAACCCTTTAAGAAGTCCTGTTCTAGATTTTCAGATGGGCATAGAAAAAGCAACAATACTCTTCTTCCAATAACTTTCAGTGCATTCATTTACAATAGAATACTACTCCTTGCATCTCCTCATGCTAATGCCACTTCTGGATGCACTACAAATATATGAGTTTAGTGCAAAGTTAACCTTATTCTTTAGGCAAAAAATAAATAAATAAAAAATAGGCAGCTGGTTGTAGAGAAGATGAGTTTATTAATGGTAAAGCAGATCTGAGCAGACAGTGCTCACACAAGAACACAAGGGAAGGGTGGGAGTGAGTAGGGGTCTCCACACTCTAGATCCTGCTAAAAGGATAGCCAAAGTGGCACCTTGCCACCTCTTTGTTTATATTTTATCCCCAAAAAGAACTGGCTTCTTCTGAGAGAATCCTTAGCTCTACACAAACATCTGGCCCCAAACTGTGTGTTAGGTGTATGTTCAATGCATGAGGTGGTAAACGTGCTGGGACACCAGATGGTACCCTCGACATACACAAAAGCACACACACAGGTGACCTGTGTGATGACTCTACATAGAAGAACCATTTCTTGTTCCTTCCAGGTGGGCACGTGAGGCACTCATGCTCATTTTCACCATAATTCCACTAGATCATGTGTTCATCTTGCTCACCACAAACATCCCAGCTCTCTCACTGCTTGCGCGCAATGCTCTTTATGTTGCTGGAGCAGTGTAGAGGACAGAACAATTCCTGTTCTTGCCTTGTGCTATGAGCTCTGGCACTTGCACCTAGTATTGCAACTTGATCCTACACTTCGGTTGCCCCTCTGCCAGATGGAAGGGACTTCGCACAGAGGCAGGCTAATACGGGGGGAGAGGAAATATTTTAGCTGTAGTCTAGCTAGAACCATGGGGAGGCTGTACAGCCAGGCTCTATTTATTCTATGTTCTGCCCCATCATAAAAGCAACTCCCCTAGTATGCCACCATCCATCCTGCAATACTCTTTGGGGGCGGACATTGAGCGCACACACAAACACACATGACAATAAAGCAGGCAGGGAAGGACAGACACCAAAGTAGTTTAAGGACACTCAATGGGAACAAGCTAGCATTCATAACTGTGACAGACACACAACCCCTCACCCATTCCCCTTCGAGTGGGGAAGAAAAAGCCACCCATTCAATCACACCTCCCTCAGCCAGCACAAGCTGGTAGGTAAGAGGGGACCGATTCCTCCGTCTCGACTAATGGAGATAGTTACTGATATTCGGTTGTAAATTGGATGTGGGGGTGTTCCTTGTGCACCCGCCACCTAGAAACGGAGCCATAAAACTCATTACAACTGAGGGGAGAGTTCTTATTGCCCCCGCCTGCCTTGCACTTCTGGGGATATTTCCTATCCGTGTGTTAGGCAGAGGTTCAGGGGGTGCTGTGAGAGGCATGCACAAATGACGAGAAAGATGGGGGCACGTTACCCCTTTTCCCCCATACTTATGAAGTCCCAAGCTCCCTCTGGATGGGAACTTCCTGCTGTGTCCGTCAGGTAACTTGGTCGCCTGCGGGCAGGGGTTTTCAGATTTGGTGGGATACGCTGGACGCTCCCCCACATGTGCTCCCCCCCAGATCGGTGAGGGGGGAGAGAGGGCTGCCCTCCTCAGGGCTCAGGACATTATCCTGTCCTGTGCTGCTGACCAATCATGCCATGTATGTCACTGGGTTCTTCTCCCCTTCTCTTTCAGTGCGGAGGATTGAGTGATCCTTGTCCTCTCTGCTGCTTCTCCTTCTGCTGCATCAGGAGCTGTTCCAGGGCTGATGGGCCAGGATGCATCATTGTGGTTGACCAAATAGACTAAGAAGAAAACGCACAGTCAGCAAAGTCAAACAAGGGCAAACAAATGTATTTTTCTAAGATCAAGGAAAATAATTATTCAGAAAAATGTATTCTAGGAGTAGAAATTTATTTTCAAAAGCCCATTACACAAGAAGATGACCCCTCAAAACTCCATTATGAGCAACCTCAGGATTCCAGCTGATGCCATAGCATAGGGAACGGTCTGTGTCTTGTGTATGTTAAACAATGCAAAACATTGCCACAGGGTGGTTTAAGATTTACATTTAAATTTTTTTTTTTTTATGGATCCTAAAATTTGGTACGATTTCATCAGGACAATTTTATATATCCCAAAATCAAAAACTTAAAACCTAACAGCTGGCTGCAGAGCAATGGTACTGTAGGATTGTAATATGGACTGGGTTCAGACTTTGCAACTTCCGGCCAGACAAAATCCAGATGGAGATTCGGAGGGCGGCCAGCAATGACCGATTCAGCTGATGCTAGGACCACATGGACATTGCCTTCCCGATAGACGGCAATGTCTGCGGCACGGATTCTGAAACTCCGACCAGAAAATTCTACAGTGTGAATGGGTTAACAGAAAACCTGCATGTTAACCTTCATGCAGCGGAATGAATTCCGGTTGGAAATTCTGTAGTGTGAACCCGTCCTAATGGTTAGTGGAGAAGAGGTAACACCCCAAACACATATGAAACCAGCGGGTTAGTCACCTAAACTTAAAGGGGTTATCCAGGAAATTTATTTATTTATTTTTTATATATCAACTGGCTCCAGAAAATTTTACAGATTTGTACATTACTTCTATTAAAATCTTAACCCTTTCAGTACTTATGAGCTGCTGAAGTTGAGTTGTTCTTTTCTGTCTAAGTGCTCTCTGGTGACACGAGTCTCGGGAACTGCCAAGAGTAGAAGCAAATCCCCATAGCAAACCTCTTCTACTCTGTGCAGTTCCAGAGACAAGCAGAGATGTCAGCAGAGAGCACTGTTGCCAAACAGAAAACAACAACTCAACTTCAGCAGCTGATAATTATTGAAAGGATTAAGATTTTTTAATAGAAGTAATTTACAAATCTGTTTAACTTTCTGGAGCCAGTTGATATATATAAAAAAATATATTTTTTTTTCCTGGAATACCCCTTTAACATTACAGTCCCAAAAGGTTATATGAAGATTATATTTCTGTAGTAAAGGCCTCCACAGGCATTATATAGCTTGCAATATATAGTTTGTTCATAACGTAACACTAGCGACATCGGCTCATATTTTCATGCCTCCATTAATTTGGAATAGCAAATTATTCAAAGGTTATCAAAATGTTTTTTTTTTTTTTTTTTTTTTTTTTTTGCAAATCATAATGGTTTTCCCTTTAAAAAGTTCCTAAAAAACAAAACAAAAGTCCAAATAGCAAAAAAATAAGGAATTTACTTATTGTAAGTTACCATAGAGATCGGCAT